>NC_143432.1:10324125-10630250 GCF_059467195.1 Physcomitrium patens
GATCAAACATCACATTGTTCAAGGACTGAGCAATGTAAATTTTTTCAGTCAAGATGAACAATACTATTAATGTTGTGTTTTTTTGTTGCTTATAGGGGGATTTGAAGAGTACCTGGGTTGAGCTTTGACTTCGATGGAGATTGGATTCTCGTATTCTCTTTGCCTCCTTTCGAGAGGAGACTGACTTTCTCTCCTTTTCTAACCACGCCATTAGTACGAGAGGCCGAAATCGGAGAAGCTCTTGAAGCTTGTTTTTGCTGAAGAAGAGAGCTTCGAGATGGAACGGGGGTCTTGTCCGCCCCCCTACCCGAAGTATGATCAAATGACACAGACCGCCTGAAGTTCTTCTTCGATCCGTTTGCAATAACTCTTGGTGAAGACGATTCTGCATCTTCCCCTTTGCCACTAAAAATTTGTGATCTGCGCTCACCAGCCCGGGCCAGCGCAGGCACTTCGATGTCAGGTAGCTTCTTTTCTACGAGATCAGTTCTGATAGCTTTCAAGTCCACCACTGATGGAAAGTCGATTGCCATTCTATCTAGCTTCAGAGGTGAGCAAGCCTTCGCATCAGAAACTGGAGGCGCTTCAGGAACGTCATGCTTCGCAATTGCGTCTTCAACTGACGAATCGTCACTCACTTCTACCCGTAATGCAGACCCCCAGCTTCTCCTCATTCTACGAATATCATCAAAAGCTTGAACAGAGGAATTAACTCCCAGCTTATTGACCAATCCAAAACCAGAGCTCACGTCACAAGAACGGGCAGCATCAGATCGAGAACTCGCAGTCGAGGCACCATCATAATTCTTGATAGCGGTAAACCCTGTCGCAGAACTGCTGACCGCTGGTTGCACTGCGGAGCTTTGCTCCGCGCTTTGACGGACCAGTCTAGATTTAGGAAGTGTACCTGCAGAGTAGCACCACACGTGTCAAATGATACTTAATGAATGCGGAAACATTGCTTTCAGCGGGCAACGAAGAAACGGGTCACATACACTGTGGGCAAGTGGGTGACGACGACTCCAAGCTAGTGAGACAGCATAAAATTGTACATTTTAACATTCTAAATGCTTCAGGCCAGTCTTCGAGCTTTCGTAAGAAAGCCTAAAGACAATAAATCTGAAAACCACAATACCTGCTCCCTGTTTGTTGACAGAAGCGTCATCAGACCCGTCAGTCCTCCCTCTAACTGCGGAACCGAGGCTCTTTCTCAGACTACTTGTATCATTCAGTCTAGAAAAAATTGCATCTTGCCAAGCTGCTTTAGGCTGGGCTGATGTGTCCTCATCCTCACAAATTCCTGACTGCCCCGCTGATGAATCCGATATGGACCTGTTGTGTCTGCTTTTCACTATCTCTGGCTGACTGTTCCTTACATCAGAATCCCTACTGGTGCAGCCATTGGCAATAAGGCTTTCACGTAAATTGAATCTAGAATTGAAGCTTTGTAGAGCCCCAAGTCCATCAGATGATCTCAGAAAGTCATCTGAGGTAGTAGTTATGAACTTCCGGGAACCGAAGATATTTTCTGGTGATTTACATAGAATTGGTGAAGCGATGCAATCCTTCGGGGATTCAACAAAAGTGTCATGGCACCCTGAGCTATACACAGCTCTTGGACTTTCTTCGTGACGTTCTTCCTTGATGGTATCCTTGGTCTTGGTCACAGTGGCACCATCAAAAGCAAGCTTCCCTTTCGACGTACCATGCTTCTTCTTCCTATCTAATTGAGCTGCTCGGAAGTTGGAATTTAGGTCTTTAATGTCGGCAGCGTTAACGCCGGTAATATCTGTTAGCGGAACCTCGTGATGCCTGCACAGGTCTTAGGTAATTCAGTAAAACACAAATGCCGGGTACCTCAGGAAAGACCAATGTACGGGTGGCACAATCCATTCTGAGTGACGAGAAAGCACGATTGAAAGGGAATCTAAACTTACGAATGGCTACGATAGAACCAAGGGTCGTCTCTGCAGGCAAACGAATGACACAGAGAGGTTAGCTTTTTAACTGCTTCTCAATACCAAAAGCTGATCTATCTCATCAAAGGTGCTGGTGACAGCAAAAGCCCAGCTGAATTGCATGAAGATATTGCCTCAAAGGTACAAGTAGGCGATGAGTGAAAGTGAAAGTGATTTGATTAAGAGAATGTGATACGTTGAGAGACCCGAGTCAAATTCTTGAGATTTAGATACTTCAATCCCCTCTGGAGGTACCTGATCCCATCTTACATTTAATTAGGCTGTTTACAAAAGAAAAAAACCAGGATCATAGCTCCAAGATGCTTACCCAATCGTTCCTGCTTTTGCCAAAGCTTCTTCAACTTTCAGGTCTGCCCATTGAGGCGCATCTATTTCTTCCTGTGAGTCAAGGATCCATGCTAACAATGAGAAAGAGTACGTCCGACACGTGGAGGGTGTCATCCCAGAGACGTGCAAGTGACCAGGGTGTATACATCAGTAGTTTCATCACGTTCAAGGACTAAGAGATATTTCACATGAGCACGGTAAAACATCACGGGAGGAAAACGCACCAGGAAAGCCCAGCGCTTGTCATTCATGGCAGCAGTGGACGCTGGGGACAGTGACAAAGACACAAGCATAGCCTGCCTGTGCATGATGCGCGATGTTTAAGACACCAGAAATCTATTGTGCTGCATCGTCGAGTGAGCCAACATTACTCTACATTGCCATCCGTTGGACCTCCCTAAGATTGACTCAGTCTTCACAACCCCCCTCAAAATCCCGCGCAATTTCCCCTGCTCCGAATGGTCTCATTACGAGATCGAAAATTCCTGGGGAGAAACACCAACAGCCCTCACTGTGTTCTAAAATCGCGCGGCTTCGTGCAGGAGATTGATGAATTAATAGTTCAGGAGGTCCTCAAATTCTCAATTCATGAATATGGAATTCCACAACTCTGGTAGTAGCCGCACGACCGCAGCGATGATCTTCCCGTTAGAGAAGGACGGCGAAGCAAAACCTTGGATGGAGGTGATTATAAAAAGTATGCCTGCAATCCAAGAGGAACCCCTTTCGGGACTCCTAAGCTGAAACCCCTTTCTCAAAGGAACTCGATTATTGGGACATGATCAATTGCACAATAGATCTTCAAAATCACAACGCAACAGGAAAGAAAGTTACAGACAAATGCATGTTCCTGCGAAAATCAGCGATGAGACCGCGTGATGCGAATTTCCCAATCACCAGCGGAACTCTTCACACTGACTTGCCTTCTTCAATTCATTCTTGCAACGTTCAAACGTCCCGGAGCACTGTCCGCATAATCGCAAATCAGAAGACAGAAGACATGAACGTGAATTGGTCCGCGTTACTGGTGGCGCCTACGCAGCGGCCCACTTACCTCACGCCACATTACGCAATCCGATACCCATCATCCACATTTCACCAATCTGGACCACGAAATCTACAGAAGGCACGATTTTGATCTCCTAAACCTGTTGTTGAATCCGGAAACGTGGAAGCCAAGAGATGCCAAGCAAAGCAAAGCCCCCAGGAGTCAAGCTAAGCCAATCCTCCGTTTCACGGAAACCCCGGAATCCGCACCCACAAACGGGAACTCAGACACGCCTTTGTTGAATAAAATCTCGAGAATCCACAAAATTTCATAGTTTCGACCGGTGAAACATCCAGCCGGAAGCTCGTGCGGCGAGAGAAAGCAACGACGCCATCGCTGGGATCATGATTTGCATCAACAACAACAAAAAAAATAATCAATGCTAGCATTCCCACAGCGGAACGACCAAACTGGAGCGCTGGAAAACCGGGTCACTTTGAAATTTTCTGTGTACCCTCGTCTTGGCGCGCACTAACGTTCCAATGCTCGTGTGGCCCAGTCACCTTCAAACACCTCACGCACGGCAGTAAAACCAACCTATCCGTCCAATCCCATCTACAATAACCACTAGGAAATCCCTGTAAAGAGGGCGGAAATCTATTTTCAGAGAATTGGCAATTACAGGAATTTATTTCAATCGCTCACGTCCACTCACCAGGCCCTGTTGCCCCACCATCACGCGTCGCTGGAAATGGAAGGAGTGGGCTGTGACCTCATCTCTGGAAAAGTCAAGCTATAAAATGCCACATGGATAAGCCGAATAAAGTAATTTGACACCGCAGATACCCAACGGCCAATTCGGCATCCCTGGCCCCGATTGGAGCTCCCCACCACTTCCCTCAAATAAAAAACACTCAACCTCAACCTCCAACGATGCATTTCCTATTCTATTACCGCATCCATGAAATGCTTTCCAGTTTCATGCTCAGATTTCACGTAATGATGATTCATTACCACTGTCAGACACCTCCTGGAAATCACAGAAAACTCCTAATAGTGCTGACCGATCACGCGGCTTCACGATCTTGTGTTGATGGTCGATGGCAGTTCGTCTTTCTTCGATTCCGTTAGGCGGAAACCCATCAATCACAGTAGGTACAGGCGTGGGTGAAGCCTTTAGATTGCGTGAGGCTGTCCGAGCCCGATGTGCACTAGAACCTGTATGTGATAAATGCTCGAAGCTAGTGGCAAACAGTCTTCATGGTGAAGAAGAATTTACTCTGACAAAGTCCCCAGATTGAAAATTGGCTTGAAACATACTGATGACGTACTTCGTCAGGAGCTGAGAATGAATTAATTTAGGGCAAATATCACACATGCCCCTGAACTTTCTCGAAATATCAAGAATACCCCTCAAGTTTTGATAATATCACATGTACCCCTGCTTTTTTTGATATTTGCAAAAATGCCCTTTCGGCTGATAACCTCTCTTATTCCTGTTTTATTAAGTTTGAACTGGGTCCCGGAGCAGGCCCCAAGCAGCACTTTCCGCACCAGCCTCACATTGGATGAAATGCTGCGCATACAGGATTGGAAACTTGGATGGGACCCTCTCACCGAAGTCCTCTTCGCACACCCCCAGCGCTCTGGAGGAGTAACAAGTTGAATTGGTATGCTGTCCAGACGAATGGTACAAGAATTTGCCTCTCATTCAACCAGCGATTACACTGGCAATGAGTTCGATGGGCCAAATGTAGGGGTAAAATGTCTTCACTGTGACAGCTCCGATGCAGTGAAATTACTGCAACGGTCTCCGTGAGTCGAGTTGCAATCCCAGGGAAGGGACTCCTCTGTACAGTAAAGATAGAATCCTCATCGCAGCTAGCTAGCTACGTATCTTAACCCAAGTACCCCATTAACCCTCAAAACTATGAAGCACGGCAATGAAAGACTCACAACCATGTCCATCAAATTTAACACTCTTGGAACTAGTGTTACATCCTGTTTAGCTTTAAAGCAGTAACTTCTTTGTGGAAAAACAAAGTACTATTAGAAAAGAAAAGAAAAAAAAAAAAAAGGTGAGTCTCTGCAAAGATTGGCAGCTCCAGTGACAAAAAAGACAAAATTGCGTTCAGGCACCGACTTGCTTGTTACTCGGCAGAGTTCCATCAGTACTACTTCAAACTCAGATGCAGGATTTCTGAATTTGTTGTAGTGTACAACAGCTGTAGCCTAAGCCCACGCTCAAAGGAGCACAAAAAAAAAGGTCTGAACGAGGATCGGTAAATTCTTCCCTAGTGCTAAAAGATCCATTGCCGTGGACTGCGGCTTTAAATTGAAGGTCTGAAATGCGGGCTTCAACTGGTTACTGGCAGTAAAGTTGCGAAGTAATCAGCAAACCCCCTGGAAGAAACACACCTTCAAAACTTTCATACTACGATGACCAATTTTCCTTGTAATGTTTGATTGAGGTGCACATACGCCATGTAAGAGGAACCCTTTTGCTCCTTTTTTTATTTCTCTCGTGCTGAGTCCCTGGGAGCAGACATCCTAAAGATCTCTTCACAGTGCATACAAAAAAGGCAGGAGACGCTTCAACTCCACTAAAGATACCGATCGGGGTGTAGCACTCCGCAGCATGCTGCTGGGAAGAAAGTCTCGTAACCCAATGCTATGTAGACCGAACTACATCTATCTGGAGCGATCCTGCCCCATGATAGTTTCTTCCACGAACTCTGCAGTAGCACCCTCCAGAAACCATAGCAAGTGTTCGAAAACGTCAGGAGTGAAAGCGATGGGCAGGAGATCAAGCCCCTGAGGATTTGCATGATCGATGCGGGTGGGTTCATTGGATCTCATCTTTGTAAGAAACTCATGGAGACGACGAAACACGTTGGCCATTGATATGTGTGGTGTCAAGATCTAGAATTTGCTAACGTTGGGGTAGCCATGGAGCGATCGCATTGAATTACACGAGATCGACATCAAGAGCAACACACGCCTCGAGGGTCTCATCCAAGTTTTCGATCCTATATGCGCAGCATTTCTCCAATGTGAGGCTGGTGCGGAAAGTGCTGCTTGGGGCCTGCTCCGGGACCCAGTTCAAACTAAATAAAAACCAGGAATTAGAGAGGTTATCAGCCCAAAGGGCATTTTTGCAATTATTAAAAAAAGCAGGGGTAGTCTTGATATTTCGAGAAAGTTCAAGGGCCTATAAGATATTTGCCCATTAATTTATGGCGCATGCAAAAGAACTAGCAACTGATGCACTAGAATGTGATTTTCAATTCGGCGTCTACATTTGGCCTACAGTTCTTAGGTCTGATCTCAAAATTCTTTACCTCTTCGTGAAGTGGGTTTTTCCCAGTCGACCACAACTCCTTGAGTGGGCTGCCTAATGTTGCCTAAGCTAAGATTGCTAACACCTTCTGTTATGGCCTCAGTGAGTTTCTGGCAGTGCTGAGTTTGTTCCGGTTGGTATTATACAATATTTGAAGTTTCCCACTCATGTTCAAAAGTAGAGCGAGGAAGAGAATACTTCGAGAACCTTAGAGAGAGGAGTAGAAGAATCGTACATCGAGGCATGCAGATGAGTCATTAGGAACGAGAAAAATCGTTAGATCTAAGCATGTGAATAACTCAATCATCTATTCAAGGCCTCTGCGCGAGAATTATAATACTTGGCATTACTTAGGAACACATCCGTGGCAAAGCCAATGCTCACAAAACAATCCACTGGTAGTTGCTGCACAACTGCTCAACTACCCTGTGCCTGCGCCATTGGAGATGCACAAAACACTCACTGAATCTGATGCAAACTTCTACATCCTTCACAAATATTCAATTCAATCGATTCCAAGACGTGGTACCTCCGGCGCTGCTGTCCTTGGCTCGCGGTTCTCTCGAGAGATCCATGGAGAGATCCGTCCCACGACCTCACATTTGCAGTGAGCAAGCACACACTAGGGTTCCACCACAACTATATGACACTGTCTTGCCGGTGCAGAGTACCTTCTCGGTTTTAGAACTGGTGCTAATGTGCCATAATCGCAGTCTCCTCTGAAACTACAGCGAAATAAGCTGCCCACGAACATCATGGGAGGCTGCGGAGATCGTAGTGGTCTGCTTGCAGATGAACTCAACGTGAGCTCCGAGGGTATGTCATCGAACGAAACCAATACAGAAAGTGAGGGGAATTTTATTGAATCCAAGATGGCCGTCGGCGGTTTGAGGTTTGGTGAAGCGAGACCTGAGAATCGGCCGACATGTCACTTCTCGCGCTCTCCATTCGGATGCTCTCCGACCTCTCAGCCTTGATCCTCTCCTCTTTCTGATGCTCAGCGAGGTAATCTTTCCGAATCTCCCACAGAACTTCTGCTGCCTTCTTCATACTCGGCCTGTCGCCCTTCGTAGGCGCAGAGCATGCGAATGCAAGCTCCGCCAGGCGTTGAATCACGGACACCGCAGCCGGTGACCTCTCGAGCTTGGGATCGAGTATGTCGATGATATTCCCCTCCACGAACTTTCGAAAAGCCCACCGTACGGTTACGCGCTCATCACTAGGCCTGTTGAGTTCTATAGGCCGCCTCCCTGTAAAGATCTCCACAAGCAAAATGCCGAACGAGTACACATCGCTCTTCGTGTTCAATTGGTACGTGTTCAAGTACTCGGGATCCAGATACCCTGCAAAACAACACCCATAGCTGAACAGGTGAGTCTCCAACAATTGCGCGTGAAACCCTAAAACCCTCAACAACGAATAGCATAGGATTGCAAAGTCTTGCATGCATACCTGCAGTTCCTTTTACTTGCGTGGAGACGTGGGTCGCTCCGACGTCCGTGGACGGCCCAACTCGCGAAAACCCAAAATCTGCAACCTTCGCACGGTATGTGGTGGTGAGGAGAATGTTCGACGATTTGATGTCTCTGTGAATGATGGGCCTATCCGCGTAGAGATGGAGGTATGTCAGTGCGTGCGCAATGTCTATGGAAATGTCGAGCCGTGTGCTCATGTCCAGCACTTTGCCGTAAGTACCGTCGAGATGCTCACCAAGGTTACCATTTGAGACAAACTCCACCACGAGGATGCGCTCGCTACCCTCTTCCGTGTAGCCAATAAGCTTGACTAGATTCAAGTGATCCACCTGCACACCAATGAGTATTTGAACTAGTTCAGACAGTAAGCATCGTTACTTTCTTCCGAATGCTTGTGGTTGTGGCGGAATTTACAAGGTCCTTCTAGTTCGAGCTAAGAGAGGGTTCCTCACAAACCTGGGATAACGTCTCAACCTCAGTGCGGAACTCCACCGATAACCTCTGTTCATAGGCATCCTTCTTCCCTCGTTTGATTGCCACCATTCTGCCATCACGGAGCCTACCTTTATAAACTGTCCCAAACCCTCCTTGCCCTATTTTGTTTTGAGGAGAAAAATTAGCAGTAGCATGAGCTAGCTCCACCATGGTGAACGTCTCCGCGCCAGGCGGCTTGGCCTGCAGATCCTGGCTGGAGTAGGAATATCCT
The DNA here is from genome assembly GCF_059467195.1 of Physcomitrium patens. Classification (NCBI taxonomy): domain Eukaryota; kingdom Viridiplantae; phylum Streptophyta; class Bryopsida; order Funariales; family Funariaceae; genus Physcomitrium; species Physcomitrium patens. Next base: position 10,332,941 of record NC_143432.1, read on the forward strand.
CCGATGCTGCTGTGCATAGAACGGGGCCCAATCGACCCGACAGATTGAGCGAAAGAATGACTGGAGTTGGCCCCTTTCTGATAAACTGGATCGTCATCTTCGTCAGTTGTTTTCGGGACAAAACAAACGCACCGCATTGTGGAATTGCTTCTCAACACGACCGTTCGCTCGGCAGTCCTGAAGTGACAACTGTTCTGAAATCGCCCGCCGGTAGTCTACAAATTATGGCAAGAACAACCATAATTCCCTGCACTTCCTTCAAAACTACAGAATCCTGCTCCTTAATCACTACACCAATTGCACTTCACGGCTCAATTCGGCGTTGATTCGAAGCTCCCCTACAACTGAAGCAAGCTTAAGGGTGACAGTCGTTCGGAAGCTGTGGAATCGGGTTGAACTCTCAGAGTACGCTTTCGGAGACGCAAAAGCCTTGAAGCCCGTAAAAACAGTACACTCATGAGGAATGGTTCAATCTACGGAGGTTTTAAAATGACATGCCCTAACAAAGATCTACAACCACTACGAACGCCACTGCAACCGACACCAGCTCCAATCACACAAACCCAAAACTCAAAACACAACACATCGCACAGGAAACGAAATTTCTTCTACTTCGCTTCTTCGAACCCACGCCACAACGCGCTTACAACGACGTCCAACACACACAATCTCTTTTTCAAGACAAATGGGCACTGGTTACAATTTCGCCACACACAACCCTTAACACAACAAAACTAGAGCTGGAAAGGAAAACCCACAAACATGGGGCAGACTCTCAACGAGGTAGAATCTTCCTCATCCCTCCTCTTTCTTTCTCTTCTTCTTCCTCTCCCTCGGCTTACCAGCAACATCACCAACACCAACAAGAGACTCTTCCCGCCCTGCTGCGCGCGACCACCTCCGAATGCTGCTGCTCCTGTAGCTACGCATGAAGAAACAAGATGCCGATGCATCCAAGCTACTATCAGGCGACGTCCCCATTGTCAACAAAAAAAGACCCGGGAGGGAAGGGAGCGAAGACTTTAGCGACACATCCCCCTACCCACTTGCTGCTGCTGCGGAGTGGTAGAGCACAGCACAGCAGAGCAGTAGCATCATGCCAACACGGCCCGCCCTTCCTCGCCCCCCTTTCTTTTGCCTAAAAATTGGGTCCCTGCGGTTGCTTGAACCTTTTAACCACCCAGCATCGCTTCTCAACGGGGCCACACAACTCCTTCTTCCTCCTCCTCCTCCTCCTCCTCGTCGATGTCGTTGTTTCCACTTCCCTCTCTTGCTCCGTTGCCATTCACGGTAATTTCACGGTTTCCCCGAGCGCGCGCTAGTGTCATCTTCCTCAATCAGCGTCGGTCAATGAAATCCCCCCCCCCCCCCCCCGTAAGTCCCCGATTTAGCCCAAGCCCCCCGATTCTTCGTCGCAGAGACGACGAACCCACGCTTTTGTCCCGGGCGGTGAGATTTTGCTCGCAGCAAGAGGACATGGCCCTGCATGAATGTGATTTCATCATCCGTCGCCTGTTTCTATACTTTCATTCTAATGCTTTCATCCCTAGCTGGGCGTCCCCTCCAAGACGTGCCCCCTTCCATTCTCATATATAATAATCCTACAAGCTTGACTACTTTATTAAGAACTAATTTTTGTACTTTTTAAGTAATGTTTTTGGATTTGGTGTGTTTCTTTTGTTTCATTTCGGCGTATGTGTGGTACAGTTTGTTGTATTTGTTTATGTTTATATGCATGTGAGTGTGTTTCATGAGTGGGAAGTTTCCACATGGGGATTGCTTATGGACAAAATAATTGGGTTCATTCATTGGTGTCATTAATAGCTTGCATGTGTTTTGAGCCTGAGACGAGTTTAGTTATCACTGTGAGTGACTGTGTATGTTGTTTATTTAATGTTTTTACTTTTTTATTTATTAGTTGGCTTTTGGATTGTTTGGGATCTAAATTAACAATAATGTTGTGGGATGTGGTGATGTGCAATGATTTTGTTTCTTAAAAGAGTTTAACTAATGTAATATCATGATGGTTGTGCATGTTGTTTGTTTTATACAAACTAGTAAATTCCATCTCTCACAAAATATTTGGTTAGAGAAGTGATGAAACAAATTATCACATGGAGTAATCTTCATCAACCACACACACAAAAAATAAAAATAAAAATAAAATTACAAATCATGGTAAAAAAAACCAAAAACCAAAACAAAACAAACATATAAATGAATTTTATAAAGATGGGTTTGTTGTGACAGCTTCAAGCCAACTCAATCTATCACATTCACATTATTTCAAACAATTGACAACATTTTGTACTAAAAGAAATTACTTTCAAAATTTTGATTGTAATTCATTATAGGAATTGCTTGGTAGACTTTATCCTTTTTTATGTGGACATCCCCATGTCACACATCCCCGCATACACACAGTAAAACTTTAATTTACACTAAAAAGTTATAGGATGAATTTTCAGTAAAGGATTTGTGTGCAGTTGCTCATGGCACTCCTCTTTCATTCTTTTATTTTTTTGTCTATTTTTATTAAATCTAATATAACTTCATAACATATTTACACTTATTTTTTAAAAAAATATATATTTAAATATTTTTTAAGTATTTAATAATGTAACCTTTAATTGTAAATTTATCCTAATTTTTTACTTTTAGTGCAAGTAAGATTTTTACCATGTGTATGCAGAGATGTGTGGCACAAGGGTGTCCATGCAATAAACGCGTGGATATCAATGTTTTGTGGGATATGGATAAAGATTGCAAAATTATATGAAAATAATGACAAAGATTTGGGATTCCCACCAAAGTAATGTATAACTGGAAATTTACACATCACTTATTAAATTGACAATAAAAGAAATATAATTTTGAATGGATTACAAATGAAATATAATTCAGTTTCTAGAAATAAATATGAGTAAGTGCAAGTGTAAATATTACATTCCAATTTTTTTTTATGAAAAACGTGTTGTGTTCTTTAGAGTAATATGTTATAGTGAGTATTGAGAAATAAAGAAAAAAATGATCACTGGAGATAAGATCTTTGAATGTCATATGTATGTATGTATGTGTACACATTTATTTTTATTTTTATTGATACCCTTCAAATATATACACAAGGCAGAATTTGTTTCTCTTTAGCAAACAAAAAAGAATCATGTTTAATCATTAATAATATTGAAGAAAAGAATTTTAAATGTCTTTATTGATAATTTTATCAATAATCAAGAAATTTGAGGTATTATCTAAGATTAAATTTATTTACATTTCCAATTCAAAAATTTATGATACTTTCAATCAAACAATATAAAGTTTCAACCCAAACAGATAGTTGTGAATATTTTATTAATCTTATTTGGAATTTTATTATGTTACATTTTAAAAAATGGTATAATATTATTTAGTTATACATTTTTAATCTCTTTATTTAGTTTTTAGTTTATTTTTCTGAATCTACAAAACAAATAGACCATCTATAAAAGATCCCAAAAAAGGTCAATAAAAATTAATCAATACTTAAGTACAATTTTACTTTCATTTGAAATTTTATCTCACTGCATTCTGGAATAAGAGAAATACAATAATCTTAAATTATGTTGAGCAATATATTAAATTGTACTCTACAACGTTGTTTGCAAAGTGCAGTTTGCAAAGTTTAGGATAAATTAATGTATGATTTAGGATTGCAATTTGACATTGTTTAAAAAAATGTATCATTAGTCAATGTTTTTAAAACCTTTAAATCAATACAATATACCAACGTTGATTTTAAAAATTATATAAAAATACAGTATTGATAATCAACAACTATATATAACTAAATATATATAGTTATGACAGTGGATTATTGTTACTAGTTTGATAAAATGTTAGTCATATAAAAAATTATGTTAAGTAAAAAAAAAAAAAAAAAAAACAAAAAAAAAAAACAAACAAGGACACAAAACATTATGGTATGTGTAAATATGGTAATTTAATACAGTTGATGATATTACATTTAATATGTTGTTTTTTGCAATGAACTCCTAAAAATTGAATCTTATGTATATCATTGTTACAACAAATATTATAATTACCCCAAAATTGAACATATAAATATACAAAAATAAATAACTGCTATGAATTTGAAGGAACAAGGAACTCGTTTGATTATACCCAATACTTTTGGTGTTAAAACGTCTGAGGTGTAGTGAGTTGTATTCTTTCAATTTTAGAATGCAAGTGGATATGTAAGCAAGTGGGTATGTAGTATAAAGACAATGACAAAAGGAAACATGGTGCTTAAAAAACTCAAATATTGAAAGAAAGGTTTTTTATTGGAGTGCGTTGAAATTGGTCAAACTATATGCAGTATTCAGAAGGACAGTGTCGAAAGGTCAGTGGCAACAGGAGAATGTGTTGAAATAGGGTCAAACTGTATTTCTTATGGCATTTAAATTACAATCTTACATTTATAAACCTTTCATTTGTTCCAAAAATTGCTTTCATACTGTAAATGATGATGATGTTGTTTGCCTCATCCACAAATCTCTTGCGTTGAGCACACAATTGTCGAACCCTTTTGAAGAGCTTCGACATCGACGCACTTGAAGTTCATTGCACTAGCAAATATGGTTCCTTGAAAAGAAAAGAATGCAGTCTTTTGCATGCATAGCTCACCACCAGGAGGACTTTTGCCGTGGAATTGTCTGCGCTCCATCGTGCGGACGACCTGCTCACAAATTTCCCACCTTTGACGTCAGGATTACCTAACACGGCGGCGGACCCAAATTCCCACCTGCTGGATTGACAAGATCACCTCTCAAACACCGAACAAATTCGCCGACACAAAGAGCCATGGAGCCAAGCCCTAAAAATCGGATGCTGGTGGACACGTTTGAGCTGCGGAGACAGTGGATTGACAGGAGATGAGATCGTTCGTGCTCGGGTTTGTGAGCTTAACGAAGGCATGTGCTGAGGGATCAATGAGGAAATGAAGGGAGCTTGTGCTTTTTTTTCCCCATTCTTCTTCTTCCTCTTCTTCTTCAAACTGACGAGTCAGTAAGGTGAGGTGTTCGGGGCGATTTCGTTGAGAATGTGCTTCCGATTGTTACTGAGTGTGGTTTTCCTCAGTGTGACCTCATGGTGGCCGTCGGTGCCAGTGAAGTACTCAAACCGCACGAATTCGGCAATTCAGGTGATATCGTGGGTATAGAGCAACAGTGATGGACAGAGGAAGCAGGCGACGAATTGTACATTTTCAGAGCGGGATCGATGCCTCCACGCGGATCCCGGATTGCGCAACAAGTCTCAACACTCTCGACCGGCACCATCGCACTCGATAAAATAACCCGTGCGTGCGTAAATGCGTGCGTGCGTTCGAACAGCAAGCGAGGGCCGCAACTGACCACGGCCGTTATGGGCCACCTAGGCGTCCAAATGGTGATTGCGTAAGTAATTCGTCTCTCTGACGCCGCCACCTCACCCAGAAAAGCCATGACCATGACATTCTGCTTGGTGCCCAATCACGTTTTTCACTGCCATGCAACACCAACTTCCTCCTCGTCGCCCTCCGTTTCCAATTTTCTCGTCATAATTGTGAAACTTTGACTGCACGTCGACTTATAGATAATCGTCACGATTTGAGAGAGAGAGAGAGAGAGAGAGAGAGACCCTATTTTATATAATGGGGATCGTTGGTACGATTCTTGCATTAGTGGGGTTTGGATGGGGCATGAGCATTGGACTAGGGATCGGATACTTCCTCTTCATCTACATGCAGCCTGCTGAAGTGCAAGTGATGTTTCTGTATCGTGTCTACTCTGTGTTTGTGACATATGATGGATGCATGAATTCTTTTGGTTTTCGAGTTTATGGAGTTGGGGAACTTGGAGTTATGGGTTTGAAGGAATGTGTGTTGGTCTTATTGTTGTTGCATTTGGTATTTTTTTGGAGAGAAGGACTTTGTTGCAGGTACTCTACGTGACTTTTGGTTTTCTGTTTTGGATCCACTGACCTTTTGGGTCGGGGCTTGTGGTCGGTGGTGTTTTAATGGGGTTTAGTTTAGAATGGGATGGCAGTAGCCTGAGCTATAGAGTTTTTGGCTTCTGCATCAAAGTTTTCTTGTACATTGCAGACAACAATGGATGGTTACTTGTTGCAAGTTTTCGTCGTCGTGGTATGGTACGGTTTGCGATCTTTCAACCCGATTTGCTTAAGGTGTTGTCGAATGGTTACAGGATCCTATCATTCGTCAACTGGGAGAGTTGGATGCACGGTCCTTGGAAGAGCTGCTTAACGAAATTCCTCTATGGGTGAAGAATCCAGACTACGATCGGGTAAAGGCACCATATTTTTATACTTTTGCAATGTTTTTGATCAGGGTTTCGTTTTTATGTCGATTCAACATAATTCCAATGCTTCAAATGAGTTTTTTATTGGTCATGTTTACCCATTTTATTGCAGTGATCAGAAAACAGTGCAAGCTGTCTTCTGTGGGACTAAAGTCTTTGTTAAGCTATGAAATCTCAGTTGGATTTTAACAGCAGCTCCTGCATAATGCATAGATTGACATGAATGCGTTTACTGTCTGCAGGTCGATTGGTTAAACAAGTTCTTGAAGGACATCTGGCCCTGTCTTGAAAAGGTATTCCTAGTTCATTCTGAAATGTAGGCATTGCAGCGATGCTTGGAACTGAATGTCTTCATGTTGATTACTTGCGAAGTCGGAAAACTCCTTTTGAGTTGTTCAATGCAGGAATATGATAGCTCTGAAAGTACCATGAATTCAGTTTTGGAAACATATGAGCGCATTCTCTTAGTTGATGATTGTACATAAATATTGACAAAATTTGGCAAAATGAGAATAACTGACGCTTTTGATAGCTACACGTTTACGGCAGGCGATTTGTAAGAAGCTTCGAAAGAAAGCACAGCCTTACATTGATAAATATGGTTCGAAGTATATGATGAACTCTATCGACTTCGAGTCGCTTACCTTGGGGACACTTCCTCCTACTTTTGTTGGTAAGAATTATTTTCCGCCAGTGCTCCTGCCTGTAGGTGGGCATTGCATGTTTTGAATGTGGTTTCTTTGAATGATCAACAGCAGCAGGTAGGCTATTTCTCTGATACTTCAGCTACCATTTTGTTTTTCAGGTATGAAAGTTTACGATACCAAGGAAAGGGAGATAATTTTCGAGCCTTCCTTCAAGTTCGCTGGAAATCCAAATATAATTATTGCTGTGAAAGCTTTTGGCTTGAAAGCAACAGTGCAGGTCAGTTCATGACTTCGCTGATTGAGTCTTAAAGCTCAAGAGATTGTTCCTGGTGGTATTTATGTAGTTGAGGGTCAATCTGTCGGTTTTATTTATTTATTTATTTATTTTTCTGAATTCTTTAGTTCGAAGGTTTTCGAATGGTTTGAGAACATCCTGGAACATGACAATGCTTGGATTTGGCCATGTAGCTTGTAGATGTGCAGGCTTTTGCAACAGCGAGAATCACACTAAAGCATTTGGTTCCCATGTTCCCTTGTTTCTCAAAAGTAGTCATCTCTTTAATGGATAAGGTATGTATAGTTCATGAACTTGTAAGCTACTATGGGAGATAATTTTCTTGTCTATCATGGGTATTGGGCATATGTTCATTTGCTCTGGAATTGTGTTAAGATATCCTTATGATTTTAGTAGTTGAATTTATGGCTATTTCTTGTTTTAAAACTTAGATTTCTTTTGTGTCGGCAGCCTCACATAGATTTTGGTCTGAAGCTGTTGGGTGGGGATGTCATGGCAATTCCTGGTCTTTACGGTTTCGTTCAGGTACGTGGTCTTACTGTCGACACATTGACCAATTGCATTTCGATTTTGCAGTAAAGATACTCGGGCTCTGACTGATTTTACACCTCGATGTTTTAGTAACTAGTGTTTGATTGTTCATAGCAGGATACTATCAGAGATCGTGTTGCTGAAATGTACATGTGGCCAAAGACATTAGAAATTCCTATAATTGATGATCACAGGTGCTCAAATCTGTTGCGTTTTACGTGTCCTATGTCGTTCATGTGCTTGGTTTTTCAAGCCGTATCAACTTCAGTATTGCGTCCTTGGCAGTGCTGCGAAGAGGCCAGTGGGAACAGTTGAGGTGAAAATTATTCGAGCTAGGAACCTGTTGAAGACGGACTTCATGGGCAAAGCTGACCCATACGTTAAAATCCGCTTGGTTAACAGTGTGCTTTCGAAGACAACACGCACAAAGGCGAATACATTGAACCCTGAATGGCATGAGATTTTCAAGCTTCCGGTTCAGGACCCCAAATCACAATCTCTTGAGCTGGAAGTTTTTGACTGGGAGAAGGTTTTTATAGCAAAAACTTTCCTTGCTTCGCTGCTCTCTGCCCAATGCTTTCCTGTCTCCGCTATGCTACCAAATACTTTAGAAGAGAAGATGTTTTGGTTGTGACTTTCTTTCTAAAGCAACGCATGTTCACAGCTTTTAGTACAGTTACAGGATTATTCCTATCGCATTGGTCGATAACAACCGCATTCTGTCCAGACCATTTCTTTTGAATCTTGAACATGCTGCTTATGTACGAAACTACATATTTGGCAGTTAGGAGCACACGAGAAAATGGGAATGCAGATCGTGCCATTAAAGGATTTGGTGGACGACGAGCCGAAATCGTTTACTTTGCCTTTGGTTAAGAACGTGGACCCTAACGACGAAGCTAACTCTAAGAAATCCCGAGGCGACATTGTTTTTGAAATGACTTTCAAGGCTTTCAAGGAAGTAAGCTTCTTACTTGCGTAACACTGCTTTGAAGTCGAACCAAAGGAACTTTGTTAGTTATGAATGTGCCAATATTCCGTACCATACCATTGGGAAAGTGTTGAAATTTGCGATTAAGCGTACACAAATTGCTGTAGGATGACAATGAGGCAGATATTGCAGAGGAATCACACAGCGCGTCAGAGAGCGTACCTCATCATGGAGGTGTCCTGTCGGTCACAGTCCATCAGGCTGAGGAAGTGGAAGGCAAGCATCACACCAATCCCTTCGTGGAGTTGCATTTTCGTGGGGATAAAAAGAAAACTTTGGTATGCTCTCAATTTGAATCCTCCAGCTTCAGCCACATGTCTTTCTTTCTTTCTTTCTTTCTGTCTACATTAAATTCTACTTTTAGACTGACGTGTAGCTATGTCTTGAACCAAGTAATTAATCGTGCCAGGCTTGACTGTTCAGGTGATCAAGAAGAGCACAGATCCAAGTTGGGAGCAAGAATTTTCTTGGCAACTGGACGACTCCCCAATTAGTGATAGCCTGCACGTTGAGGTTCTTAGCAAGCGCTCAAGCATGAATCTATTTCATCGTCAGGTAATTCTCTCATCTCTTCGTGCTGTTGATGTAATCTGTATAAATTTTTCTTATGAGCAAATCTGTGATTCTAGTATTCTGAAGTCTTTATCCCCCGGAGGTCCATCCTATGCTCTGGAATTCTTAAGAGTTTAGTGTTCTTAAGTTGATGCTTTAGTGAAATTTGGCATGTTAAACATCCATTTGTAAAAGACTCAAGCTTGTAGAATGTAAGATGGATTTGAGCTCATCTTCATGTCCATCTCGCATGGATAGTTTCCCTAATTTAGGTGCAATTGATTACACGCATGGCGTAAACGCCGTTCACTGTTTCCATGTGTGCAGGAGTCTTTGGGGTATGTAGACATTCCTCTTCAGGACGTAGTGAATAACAAGACCATCAACGAAAAGTTTCAGCTGGTGGACTCTCCTGGAATGATTCAACTGGAGCTAACCTGGAGGATTTCGTAGGACGTTACTGGGAAGTAAATGTAGGAACCCAACCTTTCTAGCTGTAGGTAGTTATTCATCACATGTAGATATTACTGAGTCGAAAACCTCACTAGGTGGTTAAGCTAGCAATTCCTGCGTTGTTCATATCCCCTTGTATTATTGTAGGCCTTAGGACTTGCAATATTGAGAATCATGTTTCGAGGCTCACTATAGTTTGACACGGCGAAAGAATTGGTTGGGATTGTACTGAGATGTATAGGGTAGGTATTGAAAAATTGATTGCTTGTATATTACATGGGGTGAATCATTTCGGTTTGGTATTTCGCTTCTCTTTTGTAGCAGCAACCTTATCCTGCTCGTTCATGCGGTCTTTTAGTAATATCCCTAGCTGGTTGTAGAACGCGGTGACCTTCTTGTTGTGCTTGTATTTGAGCATTGCATCTGGGTTTCCAGCGATTTCTGATACAGCTGCCATAATCTCAGGATCTTCGAGGCCATTCTTTATGTCGGTAGTCTCCATCACATCCTTGACCAGTTCTTGTGTGGGTTCAAGCATGTCTGCATCTCACGTCAGTAGTAGTTTCAGAATTACGTATAAGCTTCTAAGTTCATGTGGTCCAGATGTGGGTATTGCACCCACCGTTTGGTCCAGTTATTCCTACAGGATGACATTCAATCGACTGTGTACATTAGCAATACCTCTTATCTCTTTCTGGAGTGCGATCCTGTCTGAGTCTTGCACGCGCAAAAACTCTGTTACAACCAAAATACATGCACACACACACACAAATAAAATAGAATAAAATAAAAAAATTCCAAGATTTTTCTAGTGTGAAGACGTAAGCGAAAAATTATATTAATACAAGAAGCACCCTGGTATCTCATTTGTCACTTCGTTCGAAATAATACACATCAACTGCTTACCAATAAATTTTTCTTGCACAATCGTAACGCGAACTAGAGATTATTACATGTAAAGTTGGAAGTGGAGATGCAATCAATGATGAGATGATAAGATGAATTTTGCTATGAATCCACAAGAGTCAGGGACACATCCGCAGATGAATGCCTGGAATCATTTACCTGGAATATCACTGTGTTGTCCCTTGGGTTTTGTTGGCCGGATCAAGGGGATTTCCTCTTTCACCGTCTTCTTCTCTTTCAGTTTCGCTTGGTTCAAGGGGGCATTCAGAAATCCCCTCTTGAAAGGTTTCAGAGGCTTGGATGGAGGGGGCGGCTCTGCTTTAGGTATATTTGTGGTGATCAAGACTGGATTACTTGCCTCAATGGCCACTAACGTTGTCTTATCTTCTGTACGCCTTAGGATCTTCTTCGGGACATTGTGCACGTCCTCTTCTGAAGGCTTTTGATGTGATGTGGGGCAAATGGTTCCTGTCTACAATGAGGATGAAGTTGTTGTTAAATATGAATTCTCGAATAGCGACACATCTCCGTGGTAATGAAGGTAAGGCACCTATGATACAGGCATGAACCTCTTAAAACAATGCGAATTTCATCAGATTGTACAGAGAGAAGAATGACAAGAAGCAAATTTACTGTTGATAGTTGTGACTCGGGTATGTTCAAATGTCGACGTAAGGACTGTGGAGAGAGAATGGCGAGGAACTGGAAATTACCAGCAGATCCCTGATTAGTGCCCATGTGCATTTTCTGCAATAGCCCTGTCATATCTTCCAGTGGGGGTGGTTCATCTTCATCCACACCATCGTCACGAAGTTTGTCAATAGAGGCAACACTCAGATCATGCACAGTTTCTTACAATTCCTCACTTCTTGAAGTTTTTACATGACAACATCATTAGAACCGGACCATGCATCATCCGACAGCCATCGCCAAACATAACAATGAGCGTGGAAGTGCGCTAAACAACAAAGCTCTCGGCAGTCTAAAATCCGAACACAAAACCCCGTGACATTGCCAAGGATGATTCTTGTATGTATGTCTCGACATGAGCTGATCGTATTTTCAATTCGCTCACAAGGTGCTCAAACACAACATTTTCATTATACTCAACACATTGCTCCAATCAAGTAAAATAAAATAACTTCTGCGTTCTCCGGCAAGGATGTCAGCATCATTACTATCGTTGATTAAGATATTTGAGTTTCTGCACGAGGATGAACAATCACCACGATAGGAACTCACCATCCCGCATCGTACTTGCTAATCTCAAGTTGATGCAAAATTTGCGTCCGCCAGCTTCAAGAAGTTTGTCTGCCAGCTTCAAATATTCGCCATCTTTTCCTCAACCTTGTATTCTCACCCGAAGTTTCGGGATGCCCTAACTTGGGTAACGTTCGTTGGAGAAGTGGGCTGGGTCGGATCGAGGTGCGACCCTCGCAGACACAATCAGGCTCGGCTTTTTCCCAAAAGACGGCTCGTGTGAAAAGGATCTGCACCAGCGTGGTGTTGAGCCGAAACGTTGCCCTAGACTCTCTACAGCGACGAGCCAAGCGCGCCAGGTTGCTTTCAAAGCTGCAGCATCAATGATTTGAAAAGCTGAAGAAGCTGTTCCATGTTTACATTTGGTTGCTTGGTACCCAACGCATGCAACTTAAGCATTGCTATTCGGCGCGTTATAGGATGTAGAGGTGGCAAAAAGCAGGAGACACAGTTTTATTTGAAGACCAAGCCAAACATGGAAATAGCATTGGTGTAGTAGGAAATCTGGTACGAATCCCTTCACCCACAGATTTCCGGACTCCTGACGTTGCAGGCAAGCTTACTGCAACTGAGCGCACAACCGTAAACCTTAACCAAAACACCATGTAGGATCTGCGATGCTCTTTCAAAGCTGTGATCCTTGGCTCGCAACAATCTCCGAGATTCTCTTTTAACTGTGCAGAAGATGTATGCGGTGCAGTTACCCTTTGGAATACCTGCACACGTAAGAATTCTTCCACATACTCTACCTTGCATGCATTGAGCATCAGCTAGTGTCGTCCAACTACTGGGAGCTTGTAGTGTCCGACGAAACTGTAGCATCTTCGACTCAAGTCCTGCATGCGTGAGAACTTTCTGGTTGCCATCTCTGGAATATACAAAACTTTTCCAGATTTGATTTTTTCAGTATTTATCTTCATTGAAAACGACGAGTGGGCTTTGTACAATATGAAGCCTATCTGACCACACTATGCTGCCATAAACCACTTGGAGATTTGTGGCTTCAATCGGTGTCACAATGACTTCAAACCTTGCCATCTGCTGTAGAGAAAAGTTGAGTGTGGAGGGCTCGATTGAAACTGAAAATCCCTTGGGATGCTCCACCGAAACAGTGTAAATTCCTTACTAGATGCCGCATTCGTCACCAGTCGGATAAATCTCACTGGGGTTTTGTTGGTTATTGTCCGATTGTTGAACACAGTGGTAAAAGATGGAAGGTTAAGGTGCTCTATCAGGAGACGAGGAGGGCAAGTGAATGGGCCGTGTATAAACTTCTGCATCTGTGGAGTGTCATAGCTCAGTGCACACAGAAACTGGAAGTAATCGTCCGGATTTGTGTCGTAGATCAGACCTGGATGCATAGCCTTTTCTGGCTGGATGAACCCGGCGCCGAAATCTAGAGGGGTACCGGCGCTGCTTGTTCTTCCACAGTGATTGTGTTGCCCAGATCATCTTTTGCAGTTGCGGTAGTCATAATTGCTGAGCGAATCGCCCCCGGACTCCAAGTCGGATGTACAGCCTTCAGCATTGCAGCGATCCCACTGACATGCGAGCATGCCATCGAAGTGACAGACATGAATGCGTAGTCCTCCTTTCCGACACCCGCTGCGAGAATATCAACCCCAGGTGCAGCAATGTCAGGCTTCAACCATTGGCTACTTCCTGTGCGAGAAAGGGGTCCTCTGGAAGAAAACCCTGCCACCTTGGGAGAGGGTATAACACAGTTTTAGCAGGAAGGATCTTCGCCATGGCTTCTGGAGTTGCACGAATGTACGTCACGATAGTCAGTTCTGTGTCAATAACGCTGAACTGTATTCATCGATGTTCTCTACCATCTTCAGAACCGAGCGTTTCAATCCATGGAAAAAGGTCAGGGCTGTCAGAACTGTCTGGAAAGAAGAGAGATTACACGTCAGATCAACTCTTGGCGTGAATTGCATAGTTCCCTGCAGTTTTCTTAATCCATTTCTGGCAAATTTTCGAAGGATTGTGAGATGGGCCCCTGGAAGTGAAGACTCATTTACGTTGCCAGTTTCGTCAGCATTTTTCACCAAGAATCGGAGCAAGCTGCCACAGTAGTGCGTCCGCAATATTAAAAAAATAAAATAAAAATAAATGAAGGTTTTAAACTCATTACAGGTCAAGCAGCTCATGATGCCCAGGTTCCAGTGCAACCATCGCCACTATTGCCATCCTTGTCGAGCTTGGGCCAACGGATCTCGCGCTCGTGGTGGAGATTAGGGATGGACCTAACCCATTCGCCGCAGCCACGATTATGGAGCTCATCCCAACCCGCCAGCTGCAGGATTCGGCAAACTTGTGGGGTCAAAACACTGTTGTGAGGTTGAAATCTCTTTCCCAAAGATCGGTTAGACCTGATCTCTAGATTGCGTTCGTGCTTTGACTTCAGGGACACAACAGTAAGAATAATAACGTGAATCTTTTCAATCATGGAGTTAATAATACGGTTGATATGATAATGTTCATATTCCTCGTCACTTTATTACGTGGCTACTCAAGATCACGAATACTCAAGCTTCCACACCATTGACACACCTTCGCCACCCATCACTTCGTTGCTGTCGACATGTTCCAAATTTTCCCAACTAACACATTTTCATTTGCCGACGAACCACAAGATAGTTGGCGTATTTTCAGGTGCATCAAGAGCCGAAACTATTTAACGAATTCAACAGTTGCGTCATAAATTCCCAAGCGGTTTGTGCAATGAGGTCGATTTCTCAGCCGCACTTGTCGCGCATCAATTCAGATTCCACAACGCAACAATGCCTGCCAACAGATTCTCAAGCAAGGCCCAGAGAACAAAGCCGAGGTAAAAGAGCCGATTCATGTGAGGGGGTAAGACCCACTACGCGTGCAGGATCGTCCGCCGCACCAGCACTTCACCGGAATCAGTCACGGGAAACAAGTTACATGTCGGTGGCGAGACGGAAACCAGACAACAAGGCCAGTAAGGTGGAAAAGTAGAACTCGCAAACCAGCACGAATCCTGCAAGCTGACCAGCAACAAAGACCACGGTTATGCACACACACACAATTACACACTCGTTGGAGCATCTAGCGCTGGAGGAACACACTGTTCGAACAAGATAAGATCAGCTCAGCTCAGCTCAGCTTAGGGCGGCGTGCAACAACAAACAGGTCTCGGTGGTGCCTGCACACTCCCCTATAATGACCTACAGTTGAGTTGTTGCCTTTCTCTCTCTCCATCACTCTATCAATTGGAAGTGATAATATATCCGAAAAGCTTACAAAGTGTGTGTAGATCGAACCTTTGTGCACGTTGACAATGTTGTTCGGCGTTGACTGACAGTTGTTTTGTTTTGTTTTTTTTTATGGTTTTGTTGATACTTAGATTTGTGAATAGAGTAGAATGACCATTGTGTGTGTGTGTGTGTGTTAAGAATAGGAGAATGGAATGCATGCAGAATCCATTGAGATAACTTTGTGGGTACCAATGATTGAAGAGTGAATCCAAGGATTATTGACTCCCCTTGTTGATTCTTTGATGGAAATATAGATGAGTTTTTTTTAGTTGGCAATACATATTTGCTCTCATCTTCTTCTATTTTATTTATAATTTAAGATTAACTTTATGTAGAGCCTGCCATTTTTAGATTCACCTTTTATGTCTTCATTGAATATTCTCCTACAATTGTGGTCATCTTCCTCACTCCCTGCTTGAAAGTGGCATTTTTTTATTAAATTCTATATTGGCTCTTTTCAATTAAACTTTAGTAAATTCAATTGACCCTCATTGTTTTGTAATTATTATTACCATGTAGAATCTCTTTTAAGTGGTTTGCTAGTTTCAATTTTTGCCAATTGTAATTTTCCATTTTTTTCATTGATTGTTACAGGACTAACTTTCTTGTTTTATGATGATTTGTACAAATGGGCATGTAAAAGTTCTAAACAATTGGCTAGCATTAAATAGGTTGTTAAGTACATTAAAAAATATATTTATTTATTTTGTATACGAAGGTTGAAAAAAATTACTAAAATTTACTTTTTAAAAAAATTGTAATTTATATAACACACAAGGACATGCAAAAAAAAATTATATTTGACTGCAATATGGAGTATACGACATTTATAAAATTAACTTATATAATTTACAATTCAAACAAACATTGTTGAATCTTATTATGTGTTAGATATTTAAATAAAACACTAAAACACATATGACTGTGTAATTTTATTTTATTTATTATCAATTATTTAAACCAAAAAGAAGTTTAAAGTGTTTTTTAATATGTCGTTTTATTTACCTAAATTTTGATTAATTATTTTAATTTTTGTAAAAAAATAAATATAAGAAAGTAAAACTTCAACTTAAAAACTAATTCCATTTAAATTAGAATTTTAACTTTAGATTTCAGTAATACAGAAGAAAAAAAGAAAAAAAAAAAAAAGGAAAAGGAAAAGGAAATAAAAAAATAAAAACCAAAAACCAAAAACCATAATGAGTTGTAAGTATAATAAAATTTCAAAATGTGAAATTAGTCTCATCAATGAATATTTGGTTTCAATACAATTAAAATTAATAATAATTTTACAATCTTTATTCCAAAATACTTAGACTATTCTTATCGAGATTTTTTGTTTAAAATTTAAACATAAGATTGTACTTAGCATTAAAAATATTTTATATTCAAATTTTAAATTAATAAAAGTTACCCAAAATGATTATGAAAAATAATGAGACTCGTAAAGAATAGAAATTCATATATTTTAACTTTAAAAAAAAAGTTGGTATTGAAGCTTGTTGACCAAGATTTTTATAATTTTGACGTGTGTTTTTTCAAAACTACATTTGATAAACACCCATTATTCATTTATTTTAAAGTTTTTTGTCGTTTTTATATGAGGTAAGATTTTGAAATATATATATATTTCAACAACATTTAATTGCATTCAAATTTTATTAGCATAATTTGTGCTATTTGTATTAATATCTAAAAAAACTAAAATATATAAAAAATCATTTTTAATATATCTATGTATGTTTTATTTTTTGTTCTTTCAATTTGTCATATACTATGACAAGTTTATATTTTTGGTGATTGTAAATTTACATTGTCATAGCTAAAATATTATTTGAATTTCTTGAAGTTAATGCTTATGTATACATTATTATGCATATAATATATAGTTAAACTATATAGTATAAATGTTTTTTTTATTTTTTTTTGTAAATAATATAGCCTATTAAAATAATTGAAAATCAAATAAATAATTGAAAAGCAATTTAAAGCATAAATTTGCGTAAAATATTATTTTTTAAAAATTTATGTATATATTTATTTAATCTAATTTTAATGGCATTAAGTAACAAGTATATTATAATTAATTTTATGAATTGTACAAATATAAAAACATTCAATAATATATTTATTAATACAATAATAATAAATGCATAAATAATTAATTAAATTATTACAAAATAATATAATATTTTTATCAAAATAATATTTTCTAAATAAGATATTTTTAGAAACCTAGCCATTAAGAAATTAATTTAGTATTTGTAACCAAAAAATAAACAACAAGCAATACTTTATTTTATGCATATATATCTTTTATCACTTTTTTTACTATTGTGGTTTTGAATAGCTATTTTACAATTCTTGACATCTTGCCTTAAACTTGAAGATACTAGAAAAAAAAAACTTATATATCAAATATATGAATTCTTTATGGATCTTTTAATTTCCTTTATAGATTCTTTCTATTGTTTGATAAAAAAAATCGTATTTTTATATTTGGTATAAATTCTTGATACTTTTTTAGAAGTTCTTATCATAATCTACCATAATTTTAAATTCAAGTTTTTGATCTAATTTAGCTCAATTTTTTATTTTTTTGTAGGTAAGCAAACAAAAATTACATATTGTAGTTAGTGAAAGAATTAATTTAAAACCATATTATGCTTCAATGAAAATACCTTCAGAATCAGTAACTACAAAATATTTTATGTACTCAAGACACTACAATATCAATTATTTGCTGCATAGATTTTAAAATAAATTAGCTTACATGATTTTTATCTTAATTGTCTTTAATTATATTATATTAAATATTCAGAATTTTAGTTTTATTTTTCTTTAGTTTTATTTTATTATTTATAAAAATTAATGAGCTAATATATTATTTTAATTCTTCAAAAATATGTTTTAAATTTTGCTTATGAATTTATTTTTATTTGCCTCTACACATAGTAATTATTGTTATTCTCATTATTTTTTTATTTTAGCAAAAATTAGATTAATTAAAATCAATAGAATACATTTACAAAATTGATATTTTCAATATGGTAAGTGTAAGACAATATTGAGTGGAAATAGTGAAATTCTACATAGCAATATCAATTTTTAATATTTGATATTTAATTTTTTTGTTTTCAGAAAAATAAAATAAAGGACCATATCATTTTATTGATATTGAACTCATTATTATTATAATTATTATTGTTAACATCTTTTGCAAAAATGTCATCTAAATTATCATATACATGATATGTAGTTTTTGATTTTAAGTACTACTGTAGAGCCAAATATTTAAAACATTTAAGTGACATCTTTTCTTTTAAAAAATTAGCTCTCTGTATGTGTATATATATATATATATATACACACATACATAGAGCTAATTTTATCTATATTTACACATGTAGATATAGACTAATAGTTTTTGCAATTTCAACAAACATAAGCACAAGTATAAGCTATGTAGATGAAGATAAAAAATTAAAAAAATATTTAAATTGCTCTCAAAGCTCTTTTTAATAATTAGAATATTTTTTCAAAAGATGTATATAAATTTTATTTTAAATAATTTTATATTTTTAAAAATTAAAAACATATATATTAAATGATCTTTTATTTATTTATAATTTCCAAAAAAAATAAATAATTTAAATTGTAAAATCTTAGATTTTTTATAAATATTATAAAATAAAAAATTATATTGTTAAAATTTAACATTATATATATATATATATATATATATATATATATATATATAAGTTAATTCAAATTGTTGTGTATGATGTGTACAAAAAATATAGTGTATTGCTAATCAAGTCTATATTTTCTTTTGTTGCAATTCATGTCAATGCATACTTCTACAACTAAAGGTTATTTAATCCTCTTAATTTAGTGTTTTATTATGATGTAAATAATTTTTATTAAGTTATGAGCATGGAAGGAAAAAGAAAAGACAAAGTGAGATTATATTTGAATCTAATAAAGTATAGTGACTCTTGTTTTGATAATACTAGAAAAATGAAAATCTATCTAATTAATTGACCATCTTTAATCTGAATAATATAATTACTTCTATTATTAACCATTAAAGCACTTTCATAATTTTTTTTGTATAAAATTTAACCTAAAATGGAAATAAACATATTAAATATTATAAAAAGTGATTCTTAAAAATTAATTATATAGAAAGTTAATTTAATAACTTTAATTTTAAAAAAGAAAAATAAAAAGAAAATATATATTTGCATATATGTATGTATCTCATGTTTATTATTGTTGTAGTTTCTAGAAATATATCCAATGATATTAGATGCCTTGAATTAGATTGAATACTACTTGCACAATTGCTTAGAAATCTAAAATAATATTTTTAAAATTATATTTATTTTATAGTATAAAATAATAAGACAATGGCAATAAAGGTATAATTCATATTTATTTTACAAAAAATAGAATTAGAAAGAAAGACCATTCATGTTTTACTTTTGTGTATTGTTTTTTTTATTTTTTGCTAAAAGAGAAATTTCTTGGAGCATCAAAAAATAAAATTTGACAATGTAATAGTGGTAATACTATAGCTTAGAAGATTCCTAGAAAAATTAACTTTTTTCCAAACACATTCTACTATAGTATATTTTATTTAGACTTATTTTTCTTATTTTGAATAAAAATTCAAAATAAAAATAGACAAATAAAAAAAATAAATATTCAAAATTACTTTATATAAAAAAATTATTTAAAAATATAAAAATAGTTATAATTCTATTAAAAACATGACTAAGAATATAAAATTTGTTTCTACTATGTGTATATATTTGGCATAATTAATTAGAGAATCTTTAAATATCTACTTTATGATCAACAACATTCAATTTTTTTTAGACTATCATTTCTACCTTGTCACATTTTTGTGAAGGTCTTTTTATCTTAGTTTTTAAATAGATTTAAAGTGGAAGTTACTTGAGCACAATTAATAATGTAATAAATATTTTTAAATCAATGTTATTATTATATTTACTTCTATTTATGTCGAAGTACCAAACATATATTTTAGTTGATATTATTACTATTTTTTATGATTTGATAAAACTTACACATTTTCATGTAATTAATATCATCAATTGTACTAACACTAAGAACAAAAATTAGCATCAAGCACAAAAAACCTCGTAATAAAATAAAAATTATAAGTATTTTATCTTAATGATTTCTTTCTAAAAACTTATATATTATCTCAAAAAAATTTCTCTCTTTTACAAATAATTTTAATGTTCTATTACACAAACTATGATTGTTTTGTAATAAAGTATTTTGGATATTGATTGCTAAACAATATTTACATTAATGAAAACTTTTAAATAGATTACATTATTGTGGTTGTGTGTAAACATGCCACCTTTATGTCTCATACAAATGATCAGTATGCAGTGAATTATTTAAAAAAAAAACATAATGTTTTGTTATGTGAAATTCGTCAAAATGTGTAAGATTTACTAATATTATTATTGTTGCATATTAATAAAAAAAATTATTATAAGTGTCAAGATAGATGCAACAATAGTTAATATTAAACATTCATCATTATTGTAAAAAATCTTATAGAGAAATATATATATATATATATATATATATATATGATGTATATTAACATGTTCACACTAGTAACTTAGAGGATATAATTAGAGAATGTAAGACTCCAGAAGTTTGGACAATAAGGTGCTTATTAATATAAACAAACTCTTGTTACAATAGAACAAAATGAACAATTATTCTTTTATTGTAAGAAGACAATTGACAAAAAGCAACATCCTTTCTACACATCTCCATTCATGTGAAGAACGGAACAAAAAAGCAATGCAATATTTTGATAATGCAGATGTTAAATAGAATAGTATTGATTCGCACGAGGACAAGCATGACGTCGGTGAGCAATCGCAATAGTCGATGTCGAGCTGTGCAAATTGGTCGATGCCACAAAAGTAAACTGATCAATGGCCCACCTGAATGAGTGCCACTGCTATAGTTCCACTTCACCCGGAAACTCAAACAGACCACTCAGATCTTCGCTGAGTAAATCGGGTCTGTCGAAAACTGTGAGGCAAAAACTTCAAAATGATGGATTGATGTGCAGATGCAACCTTCTCGATGGCAGTTGCCGACAGTTTTTTGTGGCCAATATCGATCATCGTGAGACCTTGGGCTGGCCGTGAGCGCCAGGCTTACAAAGTCTGTCGTAACGACTGCAGCAAACTTCCTGAACCATGACACTAGGTTGTGGTTAGATAAAAGTAAACAATGTGGGTACGGATGGTGTTGTATCAATACAAGGATGAATTGGAAATTTTGACGTTCATCTGTCAAATTTGGAAGGATTTTAATCATAGAAAGTGTTTGCACCAATTATATTCACACTTGTCCTTCGAAATGGTGCTTGTTTGATTACGGAAACCTTAGCTAATCATTTTTATATATTATGAATTATGTGTTTGGCGAGTTAACACAGTTGAAATACAGTGAAGATCTAAAGCAGAAACATAATAATTGCGTGCTTGTAAAGCACAAAAGAACTGAGTGTATGCAGAAAGAGTTTCAGTCTTCGAAGGGAAAAAGCACTGCTGATGGATATACCGCCGCTGCTACTGGGGTTTCTTTTTTTTTATTGAGAAAAGAAACCAGGGTTCAGAGCAGACTAACTTTCGCTATGATTCACCGTGAATATCATCTATCTGATTGCGCATCACACATAGCCCAGGTGTTCGGATCAGTCTCCACGCCCCCCAGAACGACGAAAAGAATGCTGGGAAAGCCTTTCAACTTTATCTTCGATCCCGGCAAACAGATGCTCAAAACACTAGTGCCAAAATTAGCCCTAACCTACCGTTACAAAGCTTCAACGGATTCGAAGAGGTCGCCTTGGGTACGAGCGGCAGCGATTTCCGGGAGTGGGCAGAAGTTCATTCAACTAGCGACAGTCGTGATTCAGTAGTTCAGGATTTATGCAGTTCGGTAAGGTCCGGGACAGGTCCATTTCAAATCGGGGACGCACGCCGCATAACGGCACCAGGAGCAACCTTTGTTGACCTTCATATTGATGAAGAGGACAACTGTTCCGGCGGCCAGCAAGCCAATGACTACGATACTTGCGAGGATTTGCATCGATCTTTGTTTCTTGTTGTGCATTTTAACAGGGGGAAGATCAGGGTCCTGGCTGTTAACGATGAAGGCTTCCAGTTGGGACAAGTGGCGCGTGTCCTTGAATCCCCTCTGCGGGCGCATCAAAAGGACAAAGCCCAGACAAAACCCTGTGAAGAAGCCGCCGGCGTTGGCGAAGTTGTCTACTTGTGGCATCAGTCCGAAACCGAGGCTGATGAGAGAGAAGAGCAATAAGTCCGTCAACTTGAGAAGCTTCCACTCCGTCATGTCCCAGTTCGTGAGTACGTCGGCCAGGCTCGCTCCTATCAAACCCATCACTGCCGCCGACGCCGAGACGAATACTTGATCTTGAATGAAGAGGGTGGAGAGCACATTGCCTCCGAAACCAGAAGTGGCGTAAATGATTGCAACTCTAGTGAACCAGAAATAGGTCTCAATACGAAGTCCCACCCCGAGCAACGCAGTCAGATTCGCGATGAGCTGAAAAACTCCGCCATTAAGAGCTATGGAGGAAACAAGTCGCCATCCTTGGCCTTTATCAGTCACGAGGGAGCTTAGCAGTCCGCCCCACTTCAAAATCGCAGCTGCTCGAGGTCCAAGCATGGGATTCTCGTCCCAAGGTTGAAACGACATGGGCTTCATCCACGCACCGACACATTTCCTTCCGGGTTGAATGTGGTCGGGGCAATTGTTGTAGTACATCATCATGATGAAGACGACGATATTCCCTATCATTATCACTGGGACCGCAATGGGGAAGTATCGGTGCTTCTTGGGGTTGAATGGCTGGGGCTTCTGGGGCACCGGAGGCGATGGCTCAAACGTGTGCTCGTCATGGTCGTGGACACGAATCCTAACTTCCTCTTTGTTACCCCGAAGCGGGACATCATCTCGAGTAGACTTTGCGGAGGGCTCAGTACCGGGAGCTTTATCCATCACTGAACAAAACAGCTGAGTAGTCCGATCTGCGGAGATAGTCCACTGGCTCGCCCCTCAGACCTCTGGTGAGTCTGCCTACACGTAGATGAAGATGCCCAATCGTCACGTCAATTCCACAGAGACGAACCAGTGTTCTTGTCGGTAGAAGAAACTTGGTTTTGTCATGGATCGAGGGCTCCAGACCTAGCACATCCGTAGCTTCCAATTAGTCTCCAAAACCACAATTGTCATTGCAACTGTCGAAGTTACAGACAAGCCAAAAGGCTAAAGACGCTAGACACATGTAAGATCGTACAGACACGGACAAAGACACGAAGACTAACACACAAGATTCATGTTGCGAAGGGAGAAGCTGAATAGCGCTGAGATCTGCAAGCTACAACACGAAGACTAGATGCTCAAGTGACTAACACCAACCAAAACATCAAAGTAAAAAAAATTAAAATTAAAAATCAAGACCACGAAAACGCTAGATCACGGCGAAGAAACCAGAGAAAACAAAACAAAACTCGTCCTCACAACACCTGACTTTTAGCACCCCAACCGCTCTCGCAACCAGCCGTTCTAGCGTTCCACACTAATTCAACACCAACAAATGACGCTCATATGAACCACCAACAGACACAAGTTCATCAACACGATCCCCGACACAGTTCTACGCGTCTGCCGGCAAGTAAAATCCTGGCAATCTAGCCCAAGTCCCGGAAACTCATGCAAAGGGTCACCATGAGCACTAGATCAGAGAGACGAATGCGACCAGCTGGTGGCATACCAGGCGCTAGTTCCCGGAGATGGAAGGGCGACGTCGGAGAGCTTGGGTGGAGCAGAGGATTCAAGCCGACACTGGAGCATTCAAACATACGAAAATTCGTAGCAGCGCGCATCGAGATCTGTCCTGGTAGGAGCACGAGATGGTGGTGGAGGAGGTGCCGCGAGGATGCACGACTCCGCCGACGGAGAACGACGAAACCCACGACGAAGACCCACCAGTCTACGACGAATCTGAAGGCGGTGACGAAGACGATGACGAAGACGGCGACGATGGCGTCAGCCGGAGATTCCGTCGCCGATCATCAGCACCAATGACGCACAATTATTGCCCCCCCCCCCCTTGCATCTAGTCTCAAGTATCTCCCCCCCCCCCCCCAACACAGCGATCTCTTTATTCTGCCGTTTCTTTTAATCCCAACATTCGTCCAAACGTTCATCAGCGTATTCATCCATTTTCCATTTGCTAATGGAAGTGTCACGTTCACGGGAATAGCATCTGCGCGGGGGGTCCCACCCGTCATTTTACGTCAGGACCGTTGCTTTTTAAAGGAGGAAAAAACTGTTCCTTCTTTAAAGTTCTACTTAGTTTTTCTGCTTTTACGTTTTGGTAGGAGTGTGAAGGGATTGAGTTTCTTTATGTTTTATTTTAGAAATAAATTGTAACGGTCCTATTTCGACCACGAATTTTTTTCCTCTTATTTTTAGGGTTTGTGTATTCACGTGTGTATGTGTGTTTTTCTTTTTCTTTTTCTTTTTTTTCTTTTTATTTATCAACGTCCGTTTTGGAAAGAATTCTATGAGAGTAGGTACTATAGTTGAAATTTGAGTGTAGTTAGTTTTTAGGGGATAGAAGTTTAAAACCTAAAACTCCACTTGGGCATTTGTTTCCTTTTACTTTTTATTCCTTTGCTCACACAAGAGTGCTTGAACTAAGAACAATGCGTAAAGAGAAATGTTTTCTTCTTCTTCTCCTTTTCTCCTTTGTGAATATATATATATATATATATATATATATATTCTGCATTGAAATTATAATTTAGATACTTTTGTGCTTGTAATAGTATAGTTGGACCCACCATTCACCGATAAAAATAATTAGCAATCCGATACACGAAAATACTATAAAAAATAATAAAATCAACATCCTTTGTCATAGAATTTTAATGCAAAAAGTTTAAAGTACACAAAAAGGATTCAAACTTCAACGAATGATTTGGAAAGTGGACAAAATTTTGAACAAGAGACTGTTGTTCACAGCAAATGCTTCTAATTGAGTTTATCATCTTTTGACATCAACCAAAAGCTTTTAGTAGTATTTCAACTGATACACTCGTACATACAGACATATAATACTTTATTTTAAATGGATGTGTTTGTTTTTATATGTGTTTTAGTACTACATATGATTTATTTTTTCAACACAGTTTTTTCAATAAATCATATGCAATTTGGGGGAGAAAATAAATCATATGTAGATAATCTGTGTTGAAAAAAAAACTTTCATTTTTTCTTTTCTTTCATGACATCGTCTATAATTGCTGTAACCCATTTCAAGCTCAAATTGTATAATTTGAGCAAAAATAGTTTTAGTAATAATTTGATGTGATGATAAACAAAAAAATGAATTCTAAAATATAATGCTTACAAAACTTTTAAAAACTTTAAAATTTTTCCAAATCTAAGTTATAGGAATATAAATAATTTCTGTTTACTATATATTTTTAAAAGGCAGTGCAAAAATTACCTCCGTAGAAACATATATACATAATTTTATGTTATGTTATATTACATGCTAATATTGTGAGTTTTATAGCATACCAGATTTGTGCTAGTTTATATCAGTGTATTACTCAATTTTTTAGGTTTTGTCCTGTTGATATTTGTTATTAGCTTTTTAAAGTTCGTGACCTGTTTGCAAATGCCCTGTAGGCTATATGTACATGATGTTATATTTTTGAAATAATTTTCATAATATTATGTTATTTAATTAATACTCTTACATTTTTATATGAACAACTAATTGTGTCATGTACATATTTACATGGACATGCACATACTTTATGCCTTCTTTATTTGTTTATGACATTTTTATGTATATATATATATATATATATATTTTAAGCAAACCTATATATTTCTCATTTTAAATACAATTAAAATTTATTGTAATGATCAAAAATACAGAAGTTACTAATGTTGCATTGTAGATTCAATTGATGTACATCATTATACATCATGAGAAAAATTTCATACCATTTCTTTGGAGTTTTAATATCTAATATTTTGATATAAATGAAGATTTGATAATATAATAAGACTTTATTAATTTTTACATCTCATCTAAGAGAATTTGGTATATTGCAATTCAATTGGTGTCATTCTTCTCATACATTAACTTCACACTAATACAAAAATAAAGTACTCCAAATCAATGTCACTTAGTTTCAACTAATTAAAATGTATTAGTTATAATAGAAAAAACACATAAATCTCACTTCTTATACCAAATAAAAGAATAAGAATAAGAAAGCATAATTGTTATAAAAGTATTGAGTTTTCATCATAGCACAGAATAAATAAGCATATAGTTGGCATTATTTGATAAAATACAACTATAGATTAAAATTTTATGTCACTCAAAAATAGACCAAATAAATTCCAATTTGATATAATTTTTATTGCTTCCTTCAACCGTTTTTTGAAAAACATGTGAAAGGCATTAAAAATTTATAAAGGTTTTGAGTCATTAACCTTCCAGCTAGCATCTTTGGCATGTTTCAAAGCTTTTTTAAATTTGTTATATTGATAATTAAAATATCTTGACATTGAGAGAGCAATCAACAATTCTCATGGAGTAAATCTAAAATATTATTGGGCTCAAAATATATAAAAATATATACATATAATGTGTGTATATGGCATGCTAGGAATTCATGGTGTATGACAGATACCACAGATTAAAGACAGCATCAAGAAGGTTGAGAATAATTTAGTTTTTGGCTAATTTTTTTGTTGGGTTAATTATTAGTTTTATCTTATAAAACTATAAACAATTTAAAAAGTACTAATGTGAATATAATGTATATTATATTAGTAATTGTTGCAAAAACCTCAAAGGTTGCTGTGATGAAAACTGTGAATACTCCTTCATATTGTTTGATGGTGAATATACCTGTTTGTTTGTTTATTTATTTATTTATTTGAAGAATGAAACTTTGGTCATGTATCTCTTAGAAACTTGTAATGACCTTTGTGTACTCAATTGCAGATATGTTTGAAAGAAAAAGCAGACTCAAATTTACAACTTGATTGTCATCCATAATTTAAAATATTCAATATATTCTGATTTATTATAATCTTCAATATATATATATATATATATATATAGAGAGAGAGAGAGAGAGATAATTTTGGATTTTTTTTCTGTTATCTGTATATGCTCATATATATATATATATATATATATATGAACTTAAACCGTGTTGATATATTATGGGTAATATTAAAAGTTGATCTTATAGACCATTGTGTTAATGTTTTAGCAAATGTATTAACAACACCAATAGAAAAGTATTGCAAAATGATTTTAATTAATTTAATCAAATTGAAAAGAAGCATATTATGTAAGTCAATAAAATTATATATTTTTAATAAATAAATTAATAAAAATAAAACATCATAATGATATATATATATATATATATATATATAAAATTATCATCTACATATGTAACCTTAAATAAGCTCTTTAGATTTTTTTTTATGTATGTAGTAAAAACCATAATTTGTAGTAATTCAATTTGACATTGTCTTACTTCAAATCTATACTATTGAAATATCTTAAACTTGGTATAATTTTTAAAATGAATATATTTATTTTTGCATATTTCATGCATTAAAGCTATAATTTTTTTATTTAACTATTTCTTACAAAAAAAAAACAATAATAGAAAAATAAAATCTATTCATCTTAACATATCTATTTGAATGATTTGTTGTCAAGGACATGAACTAGAAAAGATGCATAAACTTGGAAAACTTGTGTCAAAAGAAAAGTGACAAAATAGAAATAAAGTAGTATGTATATTAAAAAGAAACTAGAATGACTATTGCCAAAAGACAAGAAAACTAGAGACTCTTGAATCTAGAGTAAAAGCAAGAAAGGAATTGATAAGAGTGAAGAAGGCTTCACTCTTGCCTCTATATATACTATCTATTTAAGATCTATATGGCGACATTCTATAAGACCTCTAAAAACGTGTTGACTTTGCATGACATGTATCTTGACTTGCAAAGCAAGTTTTCTATATTGCTACCATATAGTTAGCTTGTTCTACAAGCTATCAACACATGCGGTATATAAGTGGCTTGTTGAGCAAGTTTATAACCTACCAATCAACTACAAACATAAATAAAGTCAAAATAGTGTTTAGGAAGCTTTTAGGAAGCTTTTTTAGAAGGATTTTATGAAATTAATATACTTTTATTTAATTCTACCTACCCAGGTAATGATTATAATAGGTATATATCTGTGACATTCTCCCCTTTTTTAGAAAAGAGTTCTACAAGGAGCAATGAACATATGTTGAGGAAGTCTAAGATGTGACGAATTATATTTGTTACGTACTTTGATCTTTATTGATTTCAATGGTAGTTGATAGGTCCTTTTGGCCATCAATAATGTCCCATTTCAAGGTGGGAAGACCACCATGTAATTGATCATTGTTAAAACCTTCATAACTTCCTTCAAATAAAATATTTTCAATACTATTAGGAGTCATGCCTACCTTCAATAAAATCACCAAACATTGAAAGTCTTTTTCTATGTCATGATACCAAATGTACATTGTATCTCACTATCTATTCAAGGAAAAACATGTTGTTCTTGAAGGTCTTCATCCCTACTATGTTGTCTTGAAGGTTGTAATAATTTCAATGTCTTGTCCGATAAGTCAGCAAATAATGGCTCTTGGATTGAGTCTATCAGTTGTTGATTCTCCATCTCTTTGATGCTACAATTATATGGAAATTACAAACAAAGATAGAAGGTAGAATACAATCTTTCTTGAATTGTGTTTCATTTGTAACAAAGGTTTGCTAACTTTTATCTTGATTTTCATGAATATTGTTAATGAAAAGCCTTCATAGACTTTGTTGCATTTGCAAGATTCTTTGTTGGCTCTCATATGCATTTACTAATATCATATCCATACCAATGGACAAGAAATTTTAATTTATTTTGGCATCGCTTGGAGTCTAAAACTTCTTCTACTTCAAACTCTTAATTATTGTCCACTTCTATAGGAGGAGGTGGAACTTAGCTTCTTCTTGGTATGTTCACAGTTTTGTATGATTTAAGAAGAGATACGTGGAAGACAAGATGGATCTTTATTGATTTTGATAGATATAATTGATAAGCAACTAAATTGATTTGTCTACAAATAAAAAAAGATCTAAGCTTGTGATGGTCCAACTTATCACAAAGACAAGTAGTCTTGATATTACAATGAAGTAACTATACTTTATCACCTACATTGAGTTATGGTTGTTCCTTTCAATAAGCATCTACATTAAACTTTTGTCATTCTTGAGCTTTCTTTAATTGCACCTTCATTATTGCATATACCTTAGATAAACAATTTATCAAATCATTTGCTGTAAGTTTATCAATTTTTAAAAAGTCAAAAGTATAAAGTCATAAATGGTAATCATAATTGGCAAAGAAAGATATTTTTTTTGTAGAAGAATGCATTGCAATATTATAAAAAAATTCTACCAATGACAAGAGGGTTCTATAATTGTCTTGTTGATAATTGATGATACACCTTCAATATTGCTCCAAAATTTATTTACATGTTGTCATATTATAATACGACCACATGGTGAAAGATAATAATATAGACCTTATTATAGAAGAGCCAAGTTAAAAGATAAAGTAGAAAATATGGATAAAAGATAGGAAGGTAATAAAACTTTTAGTAGTAATGATGCCTTTTTAGAAAAAAATAGCTTCTATTTACTTTGTAGGGCCAAAAATAAGACAAAATAAGGTAGATTGGAAAATTAAATGATATAGACATCTTTAGAAAGAAGTTAAGAGTAAATTCTAGTAAAAATTATCTAAAAAGAATAGATATTGATACCCGAGGAAGGCCGGTTATCAATCAAGGTCAAAATCAGACCCTGAGGCTTAAAACCAAGTACCTATGGAAACTCTAAGGTTCTTTTGAAGATCGGAGAGTGGGATTTGATAGCAGACTAGATAGGATTTCTATGAGCATTGGTTTTGGGTGATTTGGAGTTGTTATGACTTTGTAAGAGCTTTACAAAGTCAAGGTTTATTTTAGATGACTTGGAATTTGTGAAATAAAATAGGATTGATGTTTCTAATGATTTCAAGAGTTTTGTAAGGAATCTATGGATGAAATTTTGTGGGTTAATGGTCATAGTTGTGCTTAATGTGTGTTATAAATCTTAACTCGATCTAACTATTGAATTGAGGGTTATTGAGGTTTAAGATGGTCAAGGTCTCAGAAATTAGAATTGTAGGTTTAGTGAGAGTTTTTAAGATTTCTTGCAATCTACTAGTTAGATTGGAGTAAAATTTTTGTGAGAAGATATTAGACTTTTTTTTCTATGTCTATGAGAATTTTGAAATCAATCGAACAATGAAAAAAAGAGATATTGGCTCTAGGAGATTGGCATCAAGGTTAGGAAAGGAAGCCGACCAATACCTGAGGACATTTTTGAGGTTATTGTCTATTTGGTAATTTCGATTCTTTTCAAATTTATTGTATTTTTTTTCAACTTAGTTTTTAAGAAGTATGCAAAATTTATGTTAAGATCAACAATTCATTCATTAGTTATTGAGGTTTAATTCTGTTGTAGAAATTACTAGGGTTTAGTTAGGATTTGATTTAGGATTAGGATTTGATTAGGGTTTGATTTAAGATTAGAGTTTGGTTTAGGATTTGTTTAGGAATTGATTAGAGTTGGATTTAAGATTTAGTTAGGATTTGTTTTAGGCTTTAGAATTTGATTTAGGATTTAGGATTTGGTTTAGGATTTGTTTAGGGTTTGATAAAGTTTGGTTTTGGGATTTGGTTAGGATTTGGTTTAAGGTTTAGAATTTAGTTAGGAATTTATTTAGGATTTAGAGTTTGGTTAGAGTTTGATTTAGAATTTGGTTAGGATTTGGTTTAGGATTTAGGATTTGGTTTAGGGTTTAGAATTTGGTTTAAGGTTTAGAGTTTGGTTATGTTTTAATTTAGGATTAGGATTTGATTAGGGATTGATTTAGGGTTTGATTAGGATTTGGTTTAGGATTTAGGTTTTGGTTTAAGATTTAGGATTTGGTTTAGAATTTAGGATTTGGTTTAGGATTTAAGGTTTA
Organism: Physcomitrium patens; assembly: GCF_059467195.1. Lineage (NCBI taxonomy): Eukaryota > Viridiplantae > Streptophyta > Bryopsida > Funariales > Funariaceae > Physcomitrium > Physcomitrium patens. Next base: position 10,364,459 of record NC_143432.1, read on the forward strand.
ATTAAGGTTTGATTTAAGATTTAGGATTTTATTAGGGTTTGTTTAGAGTTTAAGATTTAATTAGTTTTGGCCTAAAGTTTGAATGAAGTCCAATAGGAGTTTAACTAAGATTAAATTAAGATTGAATTAAGATGTATTTGAGATATATTTGTGATCATTCTAATATTTTTTTAAGATTTATTATTATTTCCTTGAAATTTCTTTGAGGTTTCTTTGAATTTGATTAAAGCTTACTTAACATTATTATGGTCTAATTAGAATTTAATTAATATTCTATTATAATTAGGATTTTTTTGTTGCAATTTCCATTCTACCTTCCACAGCCAAGTATCCGAAACATTCTCAAGTAAGACTTCACACATTACAACAACACTTTATCTATCCATCACTTTGACGATGAAAGGCCAAAAAAAACTTTATATCTATCTTTAAAATCTTAAAAAGAATTATCTAAAATCTTAATACAAATTGAGTTCCCTTATTTGATATAATATCTTTTGGCAATCCATGATATCAATAGATATTATCAAAAAAAAACTTGGAAGTTTCTTCACTTATGATAGATTTTGTGCATGGTACAAAATGTTTCATTTTGATAAAATGATCTACTATCACAAATATAAAATCACACGAACATGAGATTAAAAGATCTATAATTAAATCCATAAAAATATAAGATTGTTGTTGTTTAGAAATAGATAATGGCTGAAGAAGTCCATAAGCTCCATGACAAGGAGTTTATGACCTTGAATAAATGTCACATGATTGAACAAAGTCTTTTACAGCCTTCCATATTTTTGACCACCAAAAATCTCTAGATATTAGCTCGAAATTCTTATTGTATCCAAAATGTCCTACTGCTAGAAAGTCAAGACATGCTTGAAGAACATGTAAATGTGCTTCTCCTTCTAGAACATATAAGTATTCTTTGAAATAAAGTAGATTGTTTTTTAACTTGAATTTAGAAGTATCATGAGACTTATAAGAAGTATTCTTGATATCATGAACAAAAAGATCATAGGACATACTTGATTGAATTTGTTTGAAAAAAATTGAATCAATAGTCAATGTTGATTTTAGTGCTCGAAGATGAAATTATTTTGACTTTAATGAAATTATCCTTTATTAATCAAAAGTTGCATCTCTTTTTTTAGATGTAAGATAAGAATGTCTAGAAAAGACATTAGACAAAACTTATTGTTTTCTTGGCTAATAAGTGATATTAAACTTGAATCTTGCCAAAAACATACTCCAACAAGTCTAGCGATGATTCAAAAAATGTATTGACATAAAGTAGTCAAGGTTCTTCTGATTCGTATATACGGTGATTGGACTAAAAGCACTTTCTAAATAATGAAGCTTTCCTGAAAAAGAATCCACAATTAGAAGAAGTTCTTTGTTGTGGATCTCATAGTTAATCTTAGTTGCTGAGAATTTATTAGAATAAAATGCTACTAAGTAGAGCTTTTCATCTTCTCTTATTTGTAACAAAATATCACCTAAAGCAAAAGCTAATGCATCTATTTCTATAAAAAAAAATGCCTTCAAAAAGTCAATATGATACAAGATTGGTACAAAAATAAATTTTGACTTTAAGGCTTCAAAAGATGCTTTAGCTTCTTTACTCCAATTAAGTTTGTCTTTACATGTAAAACGTATAAGTAGAGTCACAACTTGAAAAAAATTCTTAACAAAGTTCTGATAGTAATTTACAAAGTCCAAAAAGCATTGCACAACTCTTATTATTTTTGAAATCTTCTAATCTATAATAGTTTGAACCTTCTTTGGATCCATTATAAGTCTTTCATTGGAAATGATAAATACTAAGAAGTCAACTTGAATAGGGTCAAATATATACTTTTTCAACTTGATATACAATCCTGCATCTTTAAATTTTTATAACACATGACAAACGTGAACTTCATGCTCTTTTGTGTTTTTAGAATAGATTAAAATGTCATATAAGTAACAAACAATAAAAACATCTAGAAATTAAAAAAAAAAAAAAAAACATCATTTATAAGATGTTGAAAAGCAGCCGGTGCATTTGTGAGTCTAAAAGGCATAACATTATATTCAAATGTCCATAATTTGTTTAAAATAGAGTCTTCTATTCATCTTGTTCTTTAATATAGACCAAATTGTATGCTCCTTGTAGATCTAATTTTGTATAGATCTTAACTTCATTTAGTTGATCAAGAAGTATAAAAATCTAAAATAAAAGATATCTTTTCTTGATGGTAATTTTTTTGAGTCCTCAATAATCTATGCACATTTGCAGTGATCCATCTTTTTTCTTTACAAATAAGATAAGAGCTTGAATAGGAGATTTTGAATGATGTATGAAATTTTTGATTAAGTTTTTATTAATGTACTTCTTGAGTTCAATCAATTTATTTTATAATAAACTATAGATTGGACTAAATGGTGGCTCACTTCCCTCTTTAAGGTTAATTGAACAATTATATGGACAATACTCCAAGAAAATATCTACATTCTTTTTTTCAAAAATATCATAAAAATTTTGATATTGACTTAGAATGCCTCTTAAAGTCTTTCTATCATTAAAAATAGGTGTGGCATAAATAACAAAAGGCAATCCTTCTTTTATAGCATGCAAGAAAGTTTTTGTACTTACAAATATAGATTTGACTACACTAGACTCATGTCTTTTTACAAAAATCTTAATAGTGCTTTGAGAAAAGTCAAATTTATAAGAAATTCAATCTATCAAAAAATTATATTCTTTTAACTACAATAAACTTAAAATAATTAGATTAGAGGGAGACTTAATTATATTAAAAATGAAACAATTATTATAACCATTTATTGCTATATCTATAGGAAGCGTTTCATGAATAATATCTCTAAAAGATAATGGACAGCCATCTATGACTTTTACATGTTTGGATTTAGTTTTTTGTATTAACGATATTTTATAGCTTTTAACAAACTCTTTACCTAAAAAATAAGGTAGGGCTTCTAAATCTATCAAAGCAAAGGCTTTGTAATTATTAAGTCCTAAATACACATCTATTATAAAATAAGGATAAAGTTCTAAGGAGAAGATAGGACCTTCATTTGTATAAGATTTCAATTTCACGATACCTATTGTAGCAAGAAAAATTTATTTTTTGATATTTTTTCATCTTTGATAATTGTATTCCTTATTTTATAGTGGTATTATTATATTATAATTATTTATAGTATATAAAAATTAATTAAATAGATAATATATTTATAAGTATTGATATACCTTAGAGTGATTAGTATGTTAATTTAAAAAGAATTGGTTTAAAAAAAATTATTTTGAGGTTTAGCTATGTTGATTATAATGTTTAAAATATATAAGATATAGATACCTAATATAAAAATTAAGGAAAAGATTGGAGCTCAAAGATGAAGATTCAAATCTCTAAGAAGCTTATTTGGAGGAATGAAGGTAAGGTATGGATGGATGAAGGCTAAAAACAAAGTTCTTTATCTCTATTGGTGGAAGGCCATGCCCAATGGACATTCAGCAGGCTCTCTACAATGATAACAAGGATTTTTGCAACTTCAAAAGAGACATTTGAGAATCAAAAGTAAGAATTATAAGGTTTAGAATTTTGACTATAATTTTTGTGCAAATTTTAGAAGATTTGGAGTTAAGGTGATGAAGGTATAGCCATTTGAAGTTAAGATATATTTTTAAGATATACTATTGTTTTGAGGATATACAGAGTTTTATGATAGATTTTGGAGATTAAGAAGTACAATAGCAAGGATGATTTTAAGATCTGCATCTTTTGTGAAAGAATTTTTGCATTTGGAATTTTTATGAAGATGTTATAGGGCATTGAAGACAAGATATGTAATTCAAAGGCAGTAAGTGAGTCATTTTGTTGATAGTAATGGTTGGAGCCATATCTTGAGTTTTCAGGTGAATTTTTGGTTCAAAATTTTTAAGAGTGTGTGTTATTAGGTTAAAAAGTCATATATCAAAGTTTTATAGTATTTGAGCACTTATTTTGTGTAATATGAAGAAATTTGCATATTGGTGTATATAAATAAGGATTTAAAGCTACTATTAGGATTTTGATGATATCTCAAGATCCATAATGGATTTGCAATTGAAATCTGTTGTGATAGTTGTTAAAATTATATTAGTACTTTACGTAAAATTTGTATTTGTTTGGAAGATCTAATCATAAGATATGAGCTGTTAAAATTTGAAAAAAAATCATCTTAAAGATATACAAGGTCTTATAATATTTTTATTACATTTTTGGTGATCTTTGGTACTTAAGGCTTGTGTATTGATGTAATTGCCCCTATAGGGACAATTTTATATATAGACTTAGTATTTTCTTTATCTTGAGGTTTAATTGAGCATTTAGTGATAGCCAAAAGTCTAGCGCTTTCTTAAGGCAAATTCTCTCTATCACAACAATGTCATTTTTTTAATCAATATTAAACAATGTGCTTAGCTTTTCTACAATATAAACAAAGTCCTTCTTGATGATAATAAGTCTTTTATTGTTTAATAAGAGGTTTAAAACATACCTCATTAATTTGCATGTCATCTATTTTCAAATGTTTAGATTGAGAGGTCATCGGTATTATCATTGAATTGTAGTAATATATAGGTTCTCTTGTGTGATTCTAAGATTGAAACTAAAAAAGCTAATTGCCACACTTCACAGCAAAATCAATTGCTTGACTCAATTTCTAAAGATATGATAAGTTGAACATCAATTGCTTTACTTCATATTGTAATCTATAGAAAAATTGGCTAATAAAGGTAGCATCATTCGACTTGACATCAGTTGCTAGTTATCAAAATTATGAAACATATGATATTACTAATTAATTATCTTATTACAAGATACAAATTTTATTGTTTGCAATACAAATTATATTATATTCTCTATACATGAATCGAAATTCTACCAAAAAATCTTATAGATTATCCAATATTGGATCTTGTTGTTCAAAAAATGATGAAAATCATGATAATGTTGAATTTGAAAGAAGTGTATTAATGAATCTAACTTGTGATCTAGGGATTGGATAATTTTGGGGTTGAACTTCAATTACAAGTTATACTTGATTGATAAATCCTCAAAACTTTGATCTTATGCCATCAAACATCTCGAGTATGACAACTCTAGATTCTTTAATACTAAAATGATATTCTACTATAGGAAAAAGGATGTGATTTGGTGTAGATGTTGAAGTAGCTCCTATTATGTATGTATCTTCACTTCTTGCCATTTTTATTATTCCAGGAGGTGATAAACTGAGTTGATGTATTGCAAGTATCAACTCTCTTAATTGCTCTTACATTTGTGCTATTCCACTCTTTATTTTAAGAAGCTCTACTATAATAATACTTAAAAAAAAAATGTCTAATATTGCTTAAGACAAATAAAAGAGAGGACTTGAGAATAAAGAAGATACTAAGAAAAATATTAGTTTAAAAGAGGATAATCTGTAACTTCTAATATACTTCGGTCTTATCAAGAGAAAGAGATAATCCATTCTTCATTAAGAGAATACAAAGCTCTAATATTGCAAGTATACTCTTATTAATCTGTCAAGAATATGAACTAGAAAAGATGTATAAATTTGAGAAACTTGTATCAAAAGAAAAATGACAAAATAGAAATAAAGTAGTATATATATTAAAAAGAAGCTAGAATGGCTATTGCCAAAAGACAAGGAAACTAAAGACACTTAAATCTAGAGTAGAAGCAAGAAATGAATTGATAAGAGTGAAGAAGGCTTCACTCTTATCTTTATACATATTATCTACTTGAGATCTATGTGGCGATGTTTTATAAGGCCTCTAGAAACATGTTGACTTTGTATGACATATATCTTGACTTGTAAGGTAAGTTTTCTATATGGCTGCCACATAGTTAGCTTGTTCTACAAGCTACCAACACATGTGGCATATAAGTAGCTTATTGACCAAGTTTCTAACCTACCAATCAACTACAAACAAATATAAAGTCAAAACAGCGTTTAAAAAGCTTTTAAGAAGCTTTTTTAAAAGGTATTATGAAATTAATCTACTTTTATCTAATTCTACCTACCTACATAATAATTACAGTAGGTATATATCTATGATATTTGCATAACTATTCAACACAACTTTTATCAATAATTTATAACATATCATATATTTTTGACTTGCCAACATACAATTCTTTCTATAGCAATTTGATTTTGTATACTTGTAGATTGACTAAGTTGCAATTATTAGAAGGCATTCAATCCATCCACATGTTAGGAATTATGATTTTCTTAGACTTTGTTCAAATTTATGATTACTAGAATTTTTAATATAAGTGGCATCTTTTATTTTTAAAATTTTTTTGAACATGTTTATGAAAATTGTGATGATATTATTTGTAATTTGTTTGTTTCTTTGTTTGTTCCATTATGATGATGTTATATTCACATTTTTATTTATATTAATTTAGAAAAATATGCTTATAATGATTAATTCAGAATATATTTTAAAAAATGAGTATTTATTTTTATAAAATCATAAAAAATATATAATATATATATATAAATTTATCAAGTTCAAAATAAATTTTAATCTTGTTAATGAGAAATTAAATTATTTTTTAAGGTTCATTATTTGAAAGCACCAATCAAATGAAATAAAATTAAGTTTTATAAAATATATTATCATCAAAATATGATTTTTTTTCTTATTTATTTAAAAAAAAATTATGGTATCTTCATGGAAGTGATAATGAAAAGGTGTTGCTAATGCCACCACATTTTTTGTTGTTGCCACCACAATCCATGACACACTCAACAAACTTATTTAGTTTTTTTTCATTCCAATAAAAAATTACGATTTTTTTAATATTATATCTTAACATCAGTAATAAATAAAATTAATAAAAACAAAAATAAAAACTTATTCTCATTAATAACATTGACAAAGGGAGTAGGTGACATGTTGTGGATGACGGTTTGTGGTGGCATTAGCAGTATTCTAATTAATTTATATAAAAATATAAATAAAAAAAACAATACAGACAGAGGATATTAATTAATTAACATCATCCAGCGTAATAGGGCCTCAAAACGCAACCTGGAATGATCCGGTGCCCGATTGAGATCCGCCCTGAAGATACCCGCGAAATTTGATACCCTGTCAGAACAATGCCGACTTGGAAGATGACGAATCAAAGGAGTTAGGATGTGCAGGAGACGACACCTAGCAGAGCCCCACTTCAGCTTGTGGGGGGGGGGGGGGGGGTCTTCGTCGTTCCTTATTGAAATTGGGGGGAGGGGGGGGGTGGGTCTTATTGAAGAGGGAGACTTGGGCAATTCGCGTGGGACCCAGGATTGATGACCTAATCGGAGCTCCAAGGTCGTGGAATCGAAGTGAATCCTCGAGAATCGCGTGGTCCATGATGGATGTGCTGAATCTGAAGGAGACCGGACGTTTTCGGGCAGCAGTTGGGAGTCGAATCTGGTGTTTTAGACTGCCCCTACGCTGCGATTCTTCTGAGAGTACCTTGAGCAGGGAGTTGCAATGTCGGTTGTGTTTTTGATGCTTAGATGGTTTGATTGAGCTCGGATTGTTTTATTTTGCTGTTTGCCGATGATCTGTTAGCAATTTGTTGGTTATGCTCGTGAAGCATGGGATCGGTCGGTCGGTGAGTATGTTGGGATGAGCTTCCGAATGCGAGTGTAACGTGGAATGCCTTTGGAGTAAAATGATAGTGAGTTCAAAATTTCTATTTCTCTGTTTTTGGATTAGGTTACTCGTGTTAACGGTTTGTTTGGACTATGTTTAGAAGTTAGTTTGTGCCTTGGGGTAACTTACAATTCGTGTCCATGTTTCATGTTCAAAGCTCCTGTTGCTCCGAAAATTGTAGCTACTTCGCAAGAATTGAAGTCTCTTGGATGTTTTTGCCACCCACGACTTTATATTCCTGAGATATGGAAGTAGTGAGGCTTGCGCTATTTTTTCTTCACAAAATATTACGATCCGAACAGGTTAGGTTCGATTCTCAGACATTTGTAGCATACATGATTGGCAAGTCAATTTAATTTTCACAGGTAAACCTTCAGCGCTAATCATTTCCGTTAAGTCTAAGCGTTAAGTCTAAGCGGGTTATACCATTATGGAACTGCAAAATCCAGTCCAAATTTTAATCTGCTTATATTTCGACAAGCTTTGATGGATAACAAGAGTAGAGGAGCCATGATCTGAAGTTTGAGCTGTGGTTGTTGACAGGGAGGAGCAGAGAGTGACGATGACACGTGTGGGTTAGAGGAAAAATCTGTGCCACCTACTACACATATCGATGAATCAGAGCTTGAGCTGGACAACGAACCTCAGCAGAAGCCAAGCTTTCCCTGCACCCCCACCCTTCTTTTGATCATCATATTCAGAAATGATGTATAGTGTTGCATTTCGTGCCCCGTGGGATCATTCTCCTACAGCCAACTGGTACAACCTTACGAACAATGTCTTAACCTCAACCACCCTCCACAAATACCATCGTATTCTTAGTTGGTTCACAGACCAGCATCCTTCCCCATTTGGCTCTCTCTCCTCTCCTCGGCCATGACAGCGGTACCCGGTTACGAAAGCAAATACAATCAAGCGGATTTGGATCATTACACTCCCTGAACTCTTTTATCCAACTCAATCCCCATTTGCCTTGACTGCAGCTCCTTCCGCAACCTCACCTTCGATCCATAACAATAACAATGGAGCAATGGCTATTTTTGATACGGAGAGATAGCCGTCAATGCTCATAAAAAATCAATCTTTCCGAACACAAATGACAGTTGGTGGCTCTGTTTTCACACGTTTCAAAAAACATACATGAATATAAATAACAAAAAATCATTCTACACATGTTTTGGCACCATCTCACTATCCAGTAAGTTTGAAATTCGACCACCTTCCTCTTTTACAAGGTTCAACCAGCTATTCACACCTAACATCTCATGGTTTACTCTCAACTTCAAGCAAATCCTACTTTAGAAATTTTCCTGAATAAATAAATTAATTTTCAAGCCATTTGCATGAATAAATTTGACTTGCTATTCACAGTTGGTACTTGCAATTGGACCCTTTGGATCTAGCGGAACAACTTTTTTTTTTTTTTCCAATGTCATATGATTGAATGAGAAAGACATGGCTGTGATTATGCTCATGCTTTTAGAGCTTGAACAACATAGTTGTTCGAAAACGTTAAAAAATAATAGTAACTCCCATCACAAGCAGACCCTCCTCACCACTGAATTTCCTAGAATATGGACTACCACAAACTTTTCCATCACAGACAAGGACTCTAGATTCCATGAATCTATGTGCCTCCTAATCTAAAGCCTCATCTACTCACCTCCATGGGATTCTCGCAGCACAGATTGCAAAAAAAGGGATGGCTTTCTACCAGATCACTAATCCTGAAGCATCATCTATCTGCTAGAGAACCGCCGGCAGGCAGGCAGACACCCGGTCGGACTCGACCCTTTCCCGGTTCTCAGTCCAGAAGATGACACCCGAGAGAAGGCACAACCGGGTAAGGGGGCGGGGGAGTGAGTGAGTGAGAGTGGTGGGAACAAGGGAGGGGAACTTCGTCACACACTCTCTCTCTCTCTCTCTCTCTCTCTCTCTCTGTGTGTGTGGTAGGGTAGTAGTGTGAGTCGTGTCCTGCGAGGGGAGGAGGAGGAAGCGGAAGCTCTATCTCTCGCTCTTCGCCTTTCTCCTCCGCGATGGTGAGGCGATGATGAAGAAGAACCAAACACGCTCCTCCTGCACTTTACACCATGCCAGACCCTTCTCTTTTCCACTTGTCAGCTTCTGCTTCTGCTGGTATGACTTTTTTCTTTTCCCTCGCGATTCCTTTCTCTCTCTTTGTGCGCTACGTATGAATGTCCAGGTGCCATGCCATTGAGTCCCGAATCGGCACTTTACGCTCCGATTTCAGTCAGGAGGAGGAGACCGTGAGTGCGCCACTGGATGGTGCTGTTTCAGTGGAGAGAAAGCGAGCGAGAGAGAGAGAGAGAGAGAGAGAGAGAGAGAGCGAGAGAGGGGGGAGAGAGTGAGTTTGGGTTTGTGTCTTTCAATCTGTTTTTTGTGAGCCTGAAAAGGGAGGTTGAGGGATTGGAGAGCGGTCTCGTGTGAATCGTGTTGCTGTGTGGGAGCTTTTCAGCAGGGGAACCCTTAATTAGGTAAGATATAACGGCATCTCCGGGTTTTTACAAGGAAGAGGTGGTGAGTGGTGTAGTTAAATGAGTTTGATTAGTCGGACGAACGGATTAGGTTTCAATAATTTCGTCATTATCTGTGGTTTTAATGTTGGGATGGGAATGAAGCCGTGTTGTGCTTCTTTTTCTTTTTCTTTCGTGTGGTGTTGATTTTGTTCGTTCGCCTTCTTTCGTGATGGTGGTGGAGAGAGTGTTTTTTTGGAGTTTTTGGAGTGTGTTAATTCAGCGACTGTAGGATTCTGACATAGATTAACGTCGTGGAGCTATTATATTTAGGATAGTTGTTTCAATTCAAGTCGGTTGAAAAACTATCGAGAGCAACCTGTAAGTTGAATTTGCCGTGGTGTTATATCGCCCATTCTACACGGGTTATCTCTAAGCTGGGAGACGCATTCACAAGCTTGTCGAAACTTGAAACACGGAGGGGTACCCTGGTTTCTTATTTTTTGGAAGAACTTCATAGCACTTTCAGCTGTGCCAGTTTACCCTTGCAGTTTTTACAGCTTTATTTTCAAAGCCTGTTTCGAGGAGCAAGCTAGAGAAATTTCCGTTTGTTATGAAACTGTTGACTGAGAAGCGAATGCACAAAGGGTATTGTCCATATTGTCATTTGAATTATTTTTCCCCTTTCCAAATGGCTACTGATGTTGTTGCATATGATATTCACCCGGATAATTTGGGCATTGCTCATGCTCAGTAACGTGGTTTTGTGCAAGGTCTTCGTGACATCAAACATAAACTGTGTCGGCGCTTGAATGAACTTGTTCGTGTTTACAGTACCCGATTATGAATTGAACCTCTGTGAAGATTTGTATATCACTACGAGTGTACGCTTGCTACGTTCTTAGCAAATTTCTTTCTGATATTCCAGAAGAGTTGACATGCTATTTCTACACTTGACAGCAATATTAGCTATCACAGCACGTATCATGACAGATGTGATGGATGCTGTGATTCTGCACAGTAGAGATCGGATTCTTACATTGATATGCGGGCCTGGGTTCTGATGGTAATAACAATGTCATTTTTATTCTGTTTTAGTTGAGGAAGACTGACCAACTTCACCCTTAACACTGATGAACTTTATCTGTTGAGATTCTTAGGAAACCTGGGGGACCGTGCAAGGCACAGACGTAGTGGCATGGGCAGGTCCATTGGCGGAGGTTATGATCCAGGGGCAGCATCTGCCTGTGGCCCAAGTAGTAGGTCAGAGCTATTTGGTGCAGATGTAAACGATCTACCTCGTAGGAGGGGGTCAATGGATGAGGCTGGAAGGCAGAGTTATTACGAATCATATTGGGATCGTTCTTATGCAAGCAATCAGAGATCATGGAGCACTGAACAAGACCATCGGCGGAGAGAGGGGCTGCAGGCTGGCTATGGCTTCTTTGCTGCTTTTGCATTTTTATCATTCTTCCGTGAGTATTTTTTTCTCACTAAGTATTTGATCATCCTTAAATCAGTTTTTATTTTTGCATGGTTTATAATCTTGCTAATTTTGGTTACATGTTTCATCTTCTTGTAAAGATTTATCGTATGCATTGCTATGCGACCTTGTATATTAAAGACGAGAAACATAAATGAGATAAATGTTTCTGCCATGTGATGTCTGCAATATTGTTTGTCTTTCTATCTTGTGTTCCACGTTGTTCGTATCTGTTTTCGTCATTAGCAGAGAGTTTCCGTCCATTTCTGTAATTGTTAGCTCGCAAAATTGCATTACAGTACCTGTCAGAAATTAGAGATATCTGGTTCTGGTCGCTCTACATTATGCATGAATTACCATAAATTCTCTATTTCCGAGCTCTATAACATGTATTTTTTAGAATTTCTTGTTGACATTTTGCGATTGTTTTGGTAATGGTGGACCAGTGTCGATGTGGATGTTATTTGGTCTTTATGGAAATCAACATCTAGAGATGGGTATGTTCTATGCACGGGTGGTAAAGGCTAATTCGATTTTTGTGAAGGAAGTAAAGGTAAGATTTTGACTTCTTGTTTGTGCAATATGTGGACAAGTTCGTCTTCAAGCAAAGTCAGTTACTGTGGTTACCAGATGTATTACTACACTTTAAATGTTCTTTTTCTCCTTTTTTTTATATATCTTAATTTTAGGATTAACCGATTCTAGCTTATGCTTCCTTCACATTACTTGTAATGGGAGCCTACATGTCTCAGAGGCAGTCATTTACGTGATGTTTGAAGATCTTGGTGTATGATACTTGATTAAGAAGATGGGCAACTTGAAACTTGCAACTTGCATCGGGAATATCGTTGGATAATGTTCATTGATGATCTTGGATATGAGCAGGATCTGATTCATTTGCCCTTTTTTACACGTGAATAATGTTTTCATGCTAATTCCTGAGCATATACAGATAAATTTCAAGGAAAAAGGGCCAGTTGCTTATATGTTTCTTAACCGGCCTGAACTGGGTCCTTCTGTATCCGATAAAAAAATAGTTGAGGATATTGTTGTAGACCCAAGGTGGCACAAGGTACTTGCTTGACCTGTTGTCCGGAAAGTTTTAAAATCATCTGTTCTTTCTGTTCCTGTCCTTTTTTTGATTCAGTATACCGATGTTATTACAATGATTAACAGACGTGAGTTTTGAATTCGCAGCGTTTTACGTATTGGTTAAATTCAGGCTCGTATCTTGAGGTATCATGCAGCTTGAAAGCTTCTGGGACTGGAACAGACAGCTTAATTGTTGCTATTGTCAAAGGTAAGAGCTCCTGCTACTATCTGTTTATCGACTGCAATTAATGAAGCCCTCATATCTTTTTTCCAACAACAATACTCGCGTATACTCGGAACAAATCCAGTGAACCAGCAGCTTTATAGCTCCGATTTTTACAGCGGATTGTCAAGGTATATTGAGTATCTGAGAATTTGGTTCAATATGACCGAGGATATGTACAAAGCAACAGATCCCTTTAGAACCCCTTTCAACTTGTATCATTTGTACTTCAATATTTATTTTAACTATAAGGTTGTTTATATAAATATAAGAGACTCTTGCATTGAGGTTTTCAATATCCTTCAAAATATTCTTGATGTTGTGCGTACTGTTTGTGGAAACTACACACTTAAACCTACTTTTGTAGTGATGAATTAGCTTATAACATTTGTTTGTACAATTCTTATTTATTTTATTTTATTTTTTTGACGTTTTTAATGCTGATCGTAACGCAATTTGTTGTGCAGGTGAAGATGGTTTTCAAGATTGGAAAGGAGATCCAAGTAATCCCAGCCTGGCGTTGAGGTGGAAACGCGTTCATGGTATGTCATGGAAGAACCTCTAGAGCTGCACCTTCTTGGTTTGGGCCCTCTTTCTGGAGTAAATTATTGTATTTTCGATCGAAACCATTGTTGGTAGGTATTATCATATACCATGGTTGTTTTTTATATAATATTTGGTTGTTTGCATAGGATATGCTGGACAGTTATTATCTTTTTTCTCCATTTTAGTCTCTAGGTGATTTGCAAATAATCCTTCAATTGAATGTGCGTCTGAATACTCAAGGTGGATATCACATTTGATGAGTAGAGAAAGGAGTATTGAGTTTGAAGGTGGAAGAGGATGATGACTATTGCATAGTCTTTGGCAATTTGAACAACCGCAAGATAACTGTGAGTAATTAGTGTTCTTACTTTTATCATGATACCCTAAACCTGGTTGTAAAGATTTATCGTAAATAATCATTCTGATGATCAAAACAGCATTCACTTTCTACGAGTGAAAGAATGAAATCCAGCATAAGTCAATTCTTATGAAGTGAAATTATCGACACACTTTTGAATCCCACCAGTTGTTTTACATTTATTTATTTGATGAGTCTTTTTGGTTCATTCGTTACTCATGAATGATATTTCGAGAAACTGATTCTAGCTATGGTAGGTTTCTCCATGATACTTTTGTGTTATTATTAGAAATGACCAGTTGTAAGTATCTTGGCTTCATTAGAATGATTGGTAGTATTTTATACCATCATTTATAACACTCGTTTATTTAAAAGTAATCGGCTAGTTTCCATATGGCGGTACAAATTGTGATCATTCCATTAATCTTGTTGCATGAATCATTGCCATTTAAAAAGAAAAGATAAAAGAGTTAGTTTTTAAAAATACTAGTGCTTTCAGTTATACAAAATCTATATACGGCCTTATTTTCCTCTTCGTAACTTTTCTCCTCCTTGTTATACAGTTTTCCTTCATGCTAGACTTGCGCTATGTACTTTACTCCAAGGACAATTCAGATTTTGTCTGCTCCTCTCAGCTCACAGATGTTTGCGAGTTTCCTGTTGCACTCGGGCAATCTACATATGTGTTGCTCACCTCTCCAGTGGTTGACATGGTAATATTTGTGCCTTCCTTTTTTTTTTTTCTTTATTAAGAATTGTTCATTTTCTCATTTGGTTCTTTTTGTCTCTCCTGTGTTGAGTCCAAGTCAAATTTGATGATTCTGTACTAGCTCAAATCATTGCACCCTGCAAGTAATAGTAAATAATCATTCTGATGATCAAAACAGCATTCACTTTCTACGATTGAAAGAATGAAATCCAGCTTAAGTCAATTCTTATGAAGTGAAATTATCGACACACTTTTGAATCCTACCAGCATTTGTGGTCTGTAAATTCTTGCAGCAAGGAGTGAAGATATGGTACACTAAATTATCGTACATTCCTCGCTGGATCACATACATTTTTTTTTGGGGTAAGTTATCATTGTATTCCATTTCATGTTAAACTGTGTTCTATGGTACCATAACCTTATTATTATAACCAAGCATGGGTGGAAAGGAATAGAAATGATTCACAAGAGTTTTTGCCTATTTGAAAGATATTTGAAGCTGTTAACATTTACAATTGATACATGTTTTTCAAGCCAAATGATTGCTTGGTTCGGTTAGGATTTGTGTGCATCCAAGCCCTTAAGCTAAAACTGAACACGTGGTTTGGTCCGCAATTCTATCTGCTTCAATAATCTGATGAGATGTCCTTGGTACGTAATTTTCTGAAGGATTCGTACGCATCCAAATGATCAAATGATATGGATACATTGAAACAGAGTAAATTCTTCTTGGAAAAGCTCTTCGTATATGGAAGTACTTACTGGAAGGGTACTGCGTTAGCGATAAGATTGTAACCATTCTCGTTCGTCAAACAGGTCTAGTTGCTGTTGGGCTGCTCTTTACAAGAGCTTTCGAACTAAGGCATGTGAGGTCACAAGTTCCCTTATCTCAGGAGCATGCTCCCACAGTTCCAGAAGATGCTAGCCATTATCCTGCACAAGCCTCAGCGTACTCTTTACTCCAGGCAGACGAAACGAATTCAGAGAAAGCAAGCGTACATGAAAATCGGCACTGCACTATATGTTTGGATGCTCCAAAGGACAGTTTCTTTGATCCATGTGGCCATCGGTGCACCTGTTACTCTTGTGGAATGAGGTGAACCTCCTCCTTGGACCTAATTTGTTTTCCGTCTAAACATTAGATACGCCTTGATGATCACAATAGTTGGTTAGAAGAATTTTGAACAGGTAAACAACGGTGCACGCTGCGTTTTACCTCGTAGATTCAGAGCTTACAATTGTTTGTCGAGATTGATGTCGATGGATTTGCTATGCTGACAGGATACGAGGAGACTCTAATAGATGCCCAATATGTCGACAAACAATCCGCACCGTGCGGAGGATTTATGATGCTTGACTCAGGTGGATGCCTGCCACTTAAATCAAGTGCTTACTGGCCTGTGGTGGCATTGAGTTGATAAATTCGTATCTATGTCAATGAAAGAGAACAAGGCAAGGTAGTATGTTTCTTCAGTCTACATCCACGTTCTTTTGGGTGAGATTGTGCTTGGCGCAATCCACTGCACATCTCGAAGGACGTGAACTTTTTGCAACCCGGACGAAGCTCTGGTGTTATTGGCTCAAGCTGTATTTTAGTTAGGACATTATTCCTTTCACGAAGAAAGTATTTCGCATGAAATTCTGATATTTGTGAAAGGTGAGATGACATAAACTGGCGCATTTCAGGTGATTACGTATCTTTCTGTACACAACCGTGCAAATTCACTTATACTACCAGGTGAAGGATCTCGGTGTAGGAAGGTTTGGAAGTGGAGTGTAGGGGATGGGCATTTTCTCTTCAAGCCAGCAAGTGTTCCTGCGAGAGCCTGCCACAGTGTACTGCGAATGGCAGCTATACCACAGAGCTGAAAAGATGCTTTAGGAGTTGTAGGACTCGAAACATCACGAGACAATCTTGAAATCCCACTCCTTGATATTTGATTCGTCTTTCGTCATGAGCACTACCGTGTGGATACCATGTGCCGATTTATGATGACTCGACGTATAACTGATTCAGACAATTTTCTGAAGAAAATGCCTATTTCTTATAAATAAATCTGATTAATTATGCACTTCTGAAAGAACTAGATAGACTTGATACCTACCATCACATTTTAAAACGATTGCCATAATTTTCTTGTCACGTAAAAATTATCCGAGTAAAGTAATGCCACTAAAGTTTGGCAGTTTTACTTCATGCAGTGCGAATATGAATAGCCCAGAGACAAGCCCAGCTGGGTAATCCTTTCGGATTCGCCGCTACACTGGAAGATCCTCTAATTCATCGATATATCGAGAGTACTGATGTAATGGCACCAACGAAAGATTGGTACCAGATTGCCTAACAGTATAATTTGACATATTACAAAATTAATGTAGATATAACTACCACTAACTGTGAAGCCAGAACTCACATAAGCATGAACAGCAATAACTCCTCCAGAAGCTTTGTAGCGCCCCTGATACAGAAACACTTGCAAGGTTCCTTCACTTGAACTTAATGTTGGCTACACCGTTGGCAGTAGCACATGCATGTAGGAGAGCTTGTCCACTAGTACACGAATCAAGAAATGGAGCATTTTACAACGATTGGGTGTGAGCAATGGGGACAAGAGCCGAACAACACGTCGAAGGACCTGTAAACATGAACCAAGCGATTACCAGCGTTGTGAGTTAAGCTATAATCGTTTCAGTTCAAAAGCAAACAATATTTCCAAATATATCCATGGATAGCAAAAACGTATTGATTAGAATACTAAGTAGATAGAACACGTCCTTCTCAAAGATTACAAGTAAGATCACGAGAGGACTTACTGTCGTGTGGTAGGCAAAGAACGAAGCCACTCAGCTAGACATGAAGTATGGAACGGTCGTCCGCAGCTCCCATTGTCACAAACACGATCTGGTACACTGCCTCTTTCGCTAGCACCCTCTTTTCCTGTATATACAGTTCTAGTTAACGTTTTTCAAACGACTGATGAAACAAGTTATGGAACTGAGGCTACAGTTTCAGCGTTTGAGATACCATAGAACGACATGCAGCTGATTTGCATCATTCATAAGGAAGGTTTTGATGGCTAAGTTAGAGGACTCAGCTTTGACGCCTATCGTATAACCATGAGTTTATTTGAGATGAAACCTAGGCAGCTTATATCACAAGATACTGAAGAGTATGCAAAAGCTTGTTGTTCTAACATATATGAATAGTTCAGTGAAAATAAAAGGATGGATACCATCAAGTAACCGATAGCTGTAGCAGATGATACATTCTGAACTGACATCATCACGGTTAGAATCTTGCGGGGATGGGAATGTCACATCTAATAAATCCTCCAAATTTTCTCTGACGAGCCTCTCCATCCTCCTGCACGGGTGGTTTGTGCAGGTCACAATATCAAATCAAACATAATAATGTGTCCAACTCCTAGAAACCCCAACAGAAATATGAATATGGCAAAGAATATCACAGATGATGTTGTGACGTTGTTCAGTACCAGCAGTCCATATTGCTGGACATTCGTTGTCGAAGAGGGTCAACTGATGTGTCCGATCCAAAAAAACGGTACCTGGTAAACAGCTCGAGCAACAAATTGGAGATAAATAATAAATCTTGATTTTGGAGATATTCGATGCCTCAAAAGTTCTAGTATTTTGAGTTCGAGAAGAGAAGTTCTACTGAATATAGACTGCGAAACATATTCTATACCAACTCTCTTATATATGACTGCAAACTTCATTGTGTTAAACGAAAGCGTGTAGCCTTACTCCGGTAGCACTCGAGGTGACAACGGTTCAACGGTGATGCACAACGAGCAGTGACCACCTGCGAGGATTCTGGCAACATCAGTCATGACCAATGATTGTAGAAACAATCACAGAGTTATGCTAGGCATATTCTATTAAGAAACTGACTTAGGACTTACGAGTGTGATTCGAGAAAGCGATTTTTATGACATTCGTACCGAGAGCAATTCGGCGGAAGCAATTTGAGCGAGAGGGATGTTCTGGCTCCATCACCCACACATGCTTGTCAATATCTTCCATTACAATCCAAAAGTCTTGAAACTTCTCCGCAGCCTACACATACCAATAAACTCCGCACCATTTACTGGATAAAAGCACTTCAGGGGGCTTCAATGAAATCAGTAAGATGGTAATTCACATACACATTTCTGCAAGTACTGTAATATTTTATGAAGGTGGAGTTTAAGTGATTACCTGTTCAAACTGAGAAAGAATGTCTTTCAACCGACCTCCTGCTCGCCACTGTACTTCCACCGCAATGGGGAGGTCCTGCAATCTAGTCACATAGCGATTGATCACCTCTCTGCCATGCTTTCCTATGCGACACTTAAGTCCACACGGATTTTGAGACTGGATCTAGCTGTAGAGCTTTAACGAGATTGCGAACTGGGGGTATGAGGAAGGCAAGAGTAACTGAAGCTAGTTCGAAAGTCACCCTTAGTTAAATTATGAAACTGAATAACTAAAAACATGCGAAGCGATGAAGTTAAACTTCTCGCAAACCGAACATTCTTCATCATGCAATCTGTTGAGGCAACAAGTGTCAGAAACAGACATTTAAGATGAGGGTTGCTGTGAACCCAATATTGATCACTTTGGCTCATACGTATATTGGTAGAACTCACAGCATTGCACGAAGGCTCTCTTTCTGGATAGTCCGACGATAGTTGTATTTGCACGAGATGCTCCCGTTTTGCTTCGTCACTGGAGCCGGAGGAAATAGGAAGTCTCGGGTCAGTTATCTTCTCTCAAGCATAACAGAAACATCAGTGCATAGTCATTCGTTAGGAAACAATAACCCGAACAAAAATGTAGCTATATCAAAAGGCTGGATTCATCAAAATGTCTGATAAAGTTTTACAGAACATAGGTAATGGTGATTATATTCTGTTCGTAAAGAGCGAAATACTTTAATCGAAAAGAAGCTCCAGTAACACCAATGTAACTATCTTGCTCTGCAGAGCGCGATGAAAGGTAACATATGTATGAAGTGCAGTAGCAAGCACAAGTATAAGCACAGTGACACTCATTTGATGATATTTTCTGAGGGACTCACAAGAACCGAAGATGGATGGACATGAAATTTGGAGCGATCCATGCGACGTGTTCCCAACCGATCTCTTCTATCTGCACACATATACGGATCGGATAATCTCTAGGTTCCGAAAAATAAGCACTGACGAGACAGAGCAAATGTAAAGACGAAACGATTCCGAACCGAATAAATAGTGACTCAACACCAATTTTTTGGGGTTCCATGTGCATGCTAGTCTATGAACTCGTGTCACCGTCAGCAACTGAAGCTTTGCACTACATGCATGGTTGATGTGTAATCAAGGAGTTTAGCAGGTATACGAGATAGGGTTCGGTAATTTTCCGATGGGTTTTTTCATGAATTTTGATTGCGAAGGTTAGAAAATAAATTGAAAGCATCCAATGTCTCAAGACACAATACTACATATGCCTGCGGTTGTGTTTTCCAAAATAAATTCAAATGATACCAAGGTGTGCACATAAGAAGAGACGTCTTACCTCAGAATAAATGCGCACGTAAAACTCCGCCAATGGTAACTTCACCTGAGGTTGGGCAATCAAGATATGTTCCTGCACCAGAACTTTGCTTCTTCAGCACCTTCCCTTCTCTAAATGAGACATTTCATCACCAAAAACATGCTGCGAAAGCGATCAAATCATGACGTTACATACCAGAACATCCTTAAGCTCCTCAACAAACGTTGTCACGTCCGAACTCTGTTTCATTCTCTGTAGACACAAAAGGAGCAAACTATTACAGCGTCATCCACAATCTGCATCAGGACCAGCGACTTAATAATTCTTTTCCATCGAACAAAATTAAATCTAGTAATTGCTATTGCAATGAATACAGAAGACACAAGCTGATTAGAAATCACCTCATGTACGATGTGCTCAAATCCAGTAAGCAGTGAGAGGAGATTGCCACAGCAATCTAGATTCGCATTGCACAGGGTCTTCCCAGCCTCCACATTGTGTATTCCTACAACAAATTCTTTATCCTACACACAATCGTACAATCAGAGAATCTGACAACATCCGAATAATTCCTGTACGCGATCAACACCTGCAACGGCACCTATGGCTTTGCATTTCACACAATCGCCCTTACCCAGAACCCTAATTTAAGACTAAGAAAAATGAACAAAGTGTGTTCTCAAGAAAACAGACAGACCTTGACAGGTAACAGTATTCGGTACGCCGTGAAGTCGGCATTTAACGGCAATACAGTCGGTGTCGTGGCCATTGCAATGAGTGTGTCTCAAATGAAACCCTCTCGTAGCACAGTTTCTTCCTTCCTCTTATGCCAGCGTGTAAGCCATCGGAGAAAGAGTACTTTCCAGATGGTAATGAAACCCAGCTCAGGCTAGCAATCGGACATGTGGCTCGTTACGAAGTTCGCCTTTATATGCATACCTTATTTCCGAGTCGTCCGTCAGCTACAATACACAGTACCCTGCGCAGGCTAGAATTTTCGATGACCCTGAGGTTGTGCTTCAGATCCAGAAACAGCCCACGTGAAAGTTGTAAATCAAGCAAGTTCAAAGACTGAGTTCATAAACATGCCTTGTATACGCATGCAAAGCCTGCTTTGAATTCGGAGGCTCCGACTAGGTTGCAGTTGAGACAAGCGTCCGGCAAAAACGCCGTTAGGTTACATTACCACAGTAAAGAGCAAACTCTGGCCAATATACTATAGTCGTTCAACGGACAATGACTGTAAAGTACAAGCCATCCTGCACAAATACCTGCCTCCAATAGGACAGAAACTCACATTACGGTTTAGGTCATTGTCAACTTAATTGGAGTACCAGTGATGCATAGCTCAGGAAATTCCGGGACAGATATAGTCACCGGCATCGGTGTTAATGAGTTCTGTTGACTTTTTGAGTGTTAATGGAGTAGTTCGAGTCTCCAAGAGAGCTCGAGGAATTTAGGTCACCAAATAATCCTGGATCGATGTGTGGCATATGCTGCAAAATAACACAGCTGTAAGGCAAGAAGACGTTGTTGCCTAACTCGTGATAAAGTCAGGTATTCACATGAGGAACAAGGACTGTTACAGGGAGTGGAGGGGATACGCTTGTGCGAACAAGGTGAGTGCGCTTCGTTAACAGAAAGACACAATCCTTGCTTTACGCACATCACCTTAGCCAACCGGCATCCAGCGAAACGGCTAAACGAACTAGACAGCAATAACTTTCAAGATCTCGAAAAGAAGTTAGGGGTTTGCACCAGATTTAGTATCAAATAGCAATGTCACGAGTTATTAGGTGGAAAACAGTTAGATAAAAGAGATAACATTTCACAGGAACATGAGGTGAATAATTCCAGAAAGAGATGTGGTGTTATAAAACACCATTGCAGTGGGAGGTGGATGCCACGCTCAAGATTACGCCCGTTCTCCCCTGATACGGCGAGCAAGCTGGATATCCTTAGGCATGATGGTCACACGCTTAGCGTGGATGGCACATAAATTGGTATCCTCGAACAAACCAACCAAGTAAGCTTCGGAGGCCTCCTGCAGAGCCAAAACGGCAGAACTCTGGAAGCGAAGATCGGTCTTGAAGTCCTGAGCGATCTCACGAACTAATCGCTGGAAGGGAAGTTTACGAATCAAGAGCTCAGTCGACTTCTGATACTTGCGAATCTCCCGGAGGGCGACAGTACCAGGCCTGTAACGGTGAGGTTTCTTCACACCGCCGGTGGCCGGAGCAGACTTGCGCGCAGCTTTAGTAGCAAGCTGCTTGCGGGGAGCCTTACCTCCAGTCGACTTCCTAGCAGTCTGCTTAGTACGCGCCATGATTAGCTAAGTAACAAAAGACGAGCCTACACAGTAGAGATTCTACAGCTCCGAAAAAGGCAATCAACACTGGAAGATGCGAGAGCATGAGCGAGAGAGAAGACCACACAGCCTTCGCATGTCGTTCGGAGAACAATTATAGAGCTCTAGAGAAGGGCTGAGAGGGTGGCGGGAAACAAAGAGCGGTAAAAATTCAAACTTAGGTCTTCCGCGCCATTTTTTTTGGTTCCAGGGTGGGTTCCCGCGCGTGCGCTGGTAACCGCTGGAGTCTCCTACTACCGTGTGATTAATTTAGGATTTGAACGCTTTCGAACAAGTCATAAAATGAATAGGCTCATGCAGAAAAACATATGTGGAAACGAACATAGATGGGATTATAAATGCATTCAGTTGGAGAAATATTAGTGGAATCATGTTTTAAATCTAGTCATTGCTTCAAGTTCTAAAATGAAAAAAGACATGTTTGGTGAATTTTGTACATTTTTGATAAGATTGAATTATGTGTTTGCATGATTTATATTATTTTTATTAATTTGTGAAAAAAATTATGATTTATTTAAATATACATTAAAAATATATGGATGATATATATATAATTGATATAATAATTTTGTATATTATAGGTTATTGTTTGTAATGACAATACTTTGTTTTTTCAATGCTTCAAATGATTTTGAAGTATTAAATTGGTATATATATATTTTTCATTTAATTTTAAATGAATTCAATAATTTATAATTTTTCATGTTAAAAAAACATATAAAGTGAAAAGTTTCAAATTTTTAAATTTCATGTCTCAATTTTGATTTGTATCCTACATGTGTATTGTTTTGTTTTTTTAAAAGTGTTCTTTTATACTTCATCTTTTAAGTACAACATTTTATTTTCACATTGCAATCACCAGAATAATCGTAGGTATTTAATTTTTTATATTAATAATTTATATAAAGAATATCAAAAAAATATATAAATACATAATTATAAACTATTTATTCTATAATATGTATTATCAATTAAATGCAACATATATGTTAAAACAAGGGAAATACTAAATAGATCTAAATTTTTACTAAATTAACTTATATATAATGAAAAATATGATATTCATGATGATGTCAATGACATGAATTTCAAAGAACTAAAAGATCAATATATTCTTGTATTACTCAAAAAGATTAAAAAATCACTCAAAGATAGTATAATATTAAACTAGAATGGCTATTGCTAAAGATACAAAGATTAAAAAAACTTGAAATAAGATTAAAGACTAAAAAGGTATTGAGAAGAATAAAGAAGGCTTCAATCTTGTATCTATATATACTATCCAACTAAGAGCTACGTGATAAAATCCTATATGACCTTTAATACATGTCCAATGTGCAAGACACATGTCTTAACTTGCAAGGCAAATTTCTTATATACAAATTATAATATAAGCTTGTACTACAAGCTATCCACATGTGCAACATAAGGCTAACTTGTTGGCTAAGTTTTTAACCTACCAATCAACTATAAACATGTATAAAGTCAAATATGCATCTACGAAGCTTTTAAGAAGCTTTGCCACAAAATTATATCAAATTTATCTATATTTATCTTTTATCTAATACTTCTTACATAAGTAAATATGAATGTCTATGATCTTACTTCTTCTTCTAAGGGTAAATTCAATGAAAAGCAATCATCATATATTGAAGAGGTCTTAGATATAACAAATTGTGTTTGATATATATTCTAATTTTTATTCCCTTTAAAGATATCAAGGATAAGAATTCAAAAAAGATATGTAAATAAGTGAGAAATGAATGAAAGAAAAATGAAAAAATAGAAATAAGAAAGTAAATATATTTGATAAGAAATTGGAATGGCTATTGCTAAAGATTAAGAAGCTAAAAACTCTTGAAACTAGATTGGTAGGAAGAAAAGAGTTAATAATAGTAAAAAAGGCTTAACTCTTGCCTCTATATATACTATCTACCTAAGAGTTACATGACAATGTTCTTTAAGACCTTCAATATGTATTCAATTTGCAAGATACATGTCTAACTTATTAGACAACTTTCTTATGTGTATACCACAAGTTATTAACACGTGGAGCATGTTGCTAATTTATTGGCAAAGTTTCTAACCTACCAATCACTTATAGACATGCATAAAGTTGAAAACACTTCTATGAAGCTTTTAAGAAGCTTTTCTACAAGATATTATTAATTTAATTTAACCTATTCATATTACTTGGATAACTATGAGAGTAAATAGATCTATGATAGTACTATTTTTTAAAAAATTGAATTCCACAAGGAACAATGATCAAATGTTGATGAAGTTCAAGATGCAACAAATTAAATTTGCTACATTCTTTGATCATTGTTTTGTTTGAGGGTAGTTGATAGGTCCTCTTGGCCATTGATAATATTCCATTCTAAGTAAGAAGACCACTTTATTATTTGATTATTGTTGAGGCCTTCATAACTTCTTTGAAAGAAAACATTGGTTATATTATCAAAAGTTATTTCTATCTCCAATAAAATCACCAAAGCTTAGGAGTCTCTTGCAAAATTGTGATACCAAATATTTTGTTCTTTAGGATCTTCATCTAAATTATGTCATCTTAAAGATTGTGACAATTACAATGTTTCATATAATAAATCAGCAAATGGTGGCTCTTGAGTTGAATCTATTGATTATAAATTCTCCATCTCATTGGCATTGCTAAAATATAAAGAATTTGTAATAAAGGATAGGAGATCAAATGTAATCTTCATTGAAAATCTCTTCCTTTATAGCAAAGAATTGCTTGATTCTTTATCTTGGTTTCATGGATTTCATTGATGAAAAGTTTTAATCTTTTTATTATAATTATAAGATTCTTTGTTGGCTTCTATGTATATTTATTAATATCATATTTATATTAATAAATAAGTTATTTTAATCTATTTTGGTACTACCTTGAATCTAAATTTTTTTCTACTTCAAATCCTTGATAATTATATATTTCTATAGGAGGCGATGGCATTTGTCTTCTTCTTGGAATATTTATTGTCTTTTATGGCTTACGAAAAGACTCATGAAATATAAGATGGAACTTCATTGATTCCAATAGATATAAATAATAAGCAACTGAACTAATTTATTTACAAATAGAAAAAGATTCAAAACTAAAATAATCCAATTTGTAACATAGATGAATAGTTTTAATATTGCAATGAATTAATTATACCTTATCACCCACATCAAATTGTGGTTGTTCCTTGCAATATGTATCCATTGTCATAATAGAGTTATTTGATTCAAGAAAGCATTGAGCCTTTGGCTACCACTAATTGCTCAAATAAGTTGTAAGTTTATAAAACACAAATTTTATCTATAATTGTCTTCATGAAGACATTTATATCAAATATACAAGTCTAAGATGCACAAGAATTCTCAAGATTTGACTAGATATCTTGAAAACCACTTCTATTCTTATGGATTTTTTTTTGAATATATATTAACTTATAACTTTTATTCTAACTATTTAGTTGGATTCAAATTTTTGTACAAGTTACCTAATATCTTTGAATAATTCTATGCAAAAAATCAACCATAAATTCATTATAAATTTATAGATATTTCTTTATTTCTAACAAGTACTAAAAATGTCAATTTCTTAGTACTCTCTCACTAAATCCACCATATCTCAAAAATCCAAAACTCAAATACTATGAATTTTTCATGCATAATTTTTTAACATAATCATCTATAATTATAGAAATTTTAAGCCAAAAATTTGTCCAAAAAAAGATATGGCCCAAATCAAAACCTCCACAAAAAAAAAAAAAAAAAAAAAAAAAAAAAAAAAAAAAAATCACTTTCAAATTTTAATTTTGAGTACTAACTTCCATTTTTAATTACAAAACTTAAATTAAAAACTTAAATAAGTTAGATAAGTATTTATTTTATTTTTATTTTATTTTTAATTATAATTATAATTTAAATTTTAATAGTATTTAATAATATTTTTATATATTATACTACTTTCAACATGATATCATGTTGAACTTTTGTAATTTTTTAGCTTCTTTTATTTGTCCCTATATTTTTGCATATAGCTCTAAAATTCATTTGCAAAATCTTCCATCACAGGATTGTCAAATTTTAAAAAATCAAAGATATTTAATTGTAGATGATAATTATAATTGGTAAAAAAAATGTATTTTTTAAATAAAAGAATATATCAAATTATTATATGTAAATTGTGCCAATGGCCAAAGATTTGTCTAATCATCTTGATGATAATTGATGATACACCTCAAATATTACTCTAAAACTTAATTCACATGTTTTATTTATCTATCAATTTAAGCATAAAAGATTAAAGATAATTTTATATCTACTTTCAATATCTTAAAAAAATAATTTAAAATCTTAATACAAATTATATCTTTCTATCTTATATAATATTCTTTAATAATCCATAATAGCAATAGATGTTGTCAAAGAAAAGTTTAGCTATTTTTTCACTTGAAATAGATTTTTTACATTGTATGAAATGTGCCATTTTGGTAAAATATTCTATAATAATAAATATAAAATCATATGAATTTGAACTTCAAAGATTCGTAATACAATCCATAGAAATAAAAGACCATGGTTGTTCTAATATAGGCAATGGTTAAAAAAATCCATAAGATCAATGAAGAGGAGTTTTTGATTTTAAACAAATATCATATGACTATACAAAGTCTATCACAATCTTCTTCATTTGCAGCCACTAAAAATCTTTAGATATAAGCTTTAAAGTCTTATTGTATCTAAAATATTTTATCATTGGAAAGTCATGATGAGCTTAAAAAATATGTATATATATATATATATATATATATATATATATATAGGCAACCTTTGAAATACAGTAGATTGTTCTTGAACTTGAAGTTAGAAGTATCATGAAACTTAAAAAAAATATTCTTAATATTAAAAGTAAGATAATTAAAGCACACAATTGATTGAATTTCCTTGACAAAGATTGAATTAATAGTCAATGTTGATTTTATTTCTCAAAGATGAAATTACTTGGGCTTCAAGACAACCATTTTTTATTAATCAAAAGTAATTTTTTTTTTGGTGCAAGATAAAAATGTCTAAAAAGTATGTCTGATAAATCTTCTTGTTTTTTAAGTCAATATGTGATCTTGAAATGAAATCTTGATAATAACATGCTCCATCAAACTTGGTGACAATTCAACATATGTATTGATGTAAAATATTCGAGGTTCTTATAATCCATATATATGGTGACTGGACTAGAAGCACCTTCTAAATAGTGATGCTATTCTTAAAAAGAATCCACAATTGTAAAAAATTCTTTATCATGGATTTTATAATTGATCTCTATTTTTGAAAATTTCTTAAAATAAAAAGCTATTGAATAGAGTTTATTATTTGCTCCTATTTATGATAATATTAAATTCAAAGCAAACTCTAATACATCTATTTTTATGAAAAATACCTTAGAAAAATTGATACAATATAAGATTGTTATAGAAATAAATTATTTTTTCAAAGCATCAAATAATGTTTTGATTTCTTTGTTCTATTTAAATTTATCTTTGTAAGTCAAATATAAATAGAGTTATACTTTAAAAAAATATTCTTGATAAAGATCTGGTAGTAATTGAAAAAGTTCAAAAAATATTTCATAATTCTTATTATTCTTCAAATCTTTCAATCTATGATAGTCTAAACTTTCTTGAAATCTATCATGAGGCCTTTGTTAGAAATGATGTATTCTAAGAAGTCAACTTGAATAATATAAAATACATACTTTTTCATCTTAGCATATAATCCCTCATCTCTAAATTTTTATAATACATGATAAATATAAAGGTCATATTCTTTTATATTCTTATAATAGATTAGAATATTGTATAAATAACATGTAAAAAAATCATCAAAAAATTCATAAAAAATATTATTTATAAAATGTTGAAAAGCAATTGGTGTGTTTGTGAGTCTAAAAGTCATGACATTATATTTGAAATGTCCATACCTAGTTTGAAAAGCAATCTTCTCTTCATTTTTTTTTTTTTTTTTGATATAGATCCAATTATATTCTCTTCATAGATTTTTTTTTATAGATCTTTATTTAATTGAATTGATCAAAAAGTCTTGAAATTAGAAATAAAAGATACCTATTTTTGATGGTGGTCTTATTAAATCCTCAATAATCCATATATATATATATATCCATAGAAATCTATCATTTTTCTTTATAAATAAGATAGGAGCTCTTACTAGAAATTTTGAATAGCATATGAAGTTTTTAACAATATTTTTGTCAATATATTTCTTTAGTGGAGCCAATTCATTTTGTGATAAGTTATATATTAGTCCAAATGGTAGTTGAGCTCTTTCTTGAAGATCAATTCAATAATCATAGGATTGATTCTTTTGAAGATAATTTATGTATATATTTTTAAAAAATCTTAAAAATCTTGATATTGACTAGAAATATCACTTAATATCTTTTTTCTATTAGAAATGGATGTGGCATATATAGCAAAAGATGATCCTTTTTCTATTGCATATATAAAAGCTCTTGTATCTATCAATAAGAATTTGGATATATTAGACTTTATATTTCTATTTGGCTAAAGAAATTTTAAATTAAACTATAAGAATAGTCAAGGTTACAAGAAATCCAATTAATTTATGGATCATACTTTTTTAACCATAATAATCTTAAAATAACTAAATTAAAAGGAAATTTTATCACATTAGATATTACTATGCTATTATGAACTTTAATTGATATATCTAAAAGAATAGTTTTATGAGTAACATCTTTAGAAGAGAACAAGTGACTATTTATGACTTCTACATGTATAAATTTAACTTTCCTCACTAAAGATATTTCTTATTTTTTAACAAAGTCTTCATCTATAAAAGAAGCTAAGACTCTTGAATCTAATAAATTAAAGACTTTGTGATTTTTAAGTTCTAAATATATATCTATTGTAAAATAAGGTGATGAATTTAAAAAAAATATAACCTTTATTAGGTTTTTTATATGATTCTAATCATATAATTCGTAATTTAATTGAAATAATTAATTTTTTGATACATTCTCTTCTTTGGCAACCTTATTCTTTATTTTATAATTATGCTATTTCTTTAGGCAATGTTGATCAATGTGCTTAGTTTTTTCCTTAATATAAGTATAGATCCTCTTGAAAACATCAAGTCTTTTCTTACTCAATGAAAGTTTTAAAACATATCATATCAATTTGCATTGATTTTGGCCTAGATGAATAAATTTTTCAAAACATAAGAGATGTCATCATTATTTGATTTATTCTTTTGTAGCCAAATCTTTGTTCTTAATATCTTTCAAATAATTGATTGTTATATACAATAGCTTGAAAAATAAATTATTCTAAAAAATCTAAATTTAGTATTATTAATAAAAAATATTTGATATTATCCTTCAATTCATATCAAAATTGAAGGATAATATTTATGTTAATAAAGGCTTTATTATTCGAATCCATATTATAAATAAGATTTTAGAATTCACCACCATATATGGTAGTTGACTATAATCTTTGTTGTAAAGATAAGAACTTTGTCTCTACTATTGTTAGGGACATGAATCTCAAAGAGAGAGAATCCTCAATATACTCTTGTGTCACTGAAAAAAATTAGAAAGTCACTCAAAAGATAATGTAATATTAATTAGAATGGCTATTGCCAAAAAGAAGAAGACTAGAAAGTCTTGAAACAAGACTAAAGACTAAAACAACATTGACAAGAGTAAAGAAGGCTTCACTCTTGCCTCCATATATACTCTTAACTATGAGCTACATGGCGATGTCCTATAGGACCTCCAAAACATGTTGACTTTCCTAGCCACATGTCTTAATTTGTAAGGCAAGTTATCTATGTATATGCCACATGATTAGCTTGTTCTACAAGCTATTATGCGGAGTTAACTTATTCAATAAGCTACAAACATGTGGTTAACTTGTTGACCAAGTTTTTGACCTATAAATACATCTAAAGTCAAAATTATATCTATGAAGCTTCTAAAAAGCTCTATTAATAGACTTTATAAAATTAATCTATATAAATCTATTTCTATCTAATCATATAAGTAATTATTGAAATAAATGAATATATCCGTGACATTACCTCCCTTTCGAGGGACGAGTTCTACAAGGAGCGATCATCACATGTTAAGAAAATCCAAGATGTCGCAAATTATATTTGCCACAATCTCTAATTTTTGCTCTCTTTGAAGATGATTGATAGGCCTTCTCAGCCATTGATAGTGTCCCATACCAGGGTGAGAATACCACCCTATTATTTGGTTGTTGTTAAGGCCTTCATAACTTCCTTCCAATAAAACATTTGGAATACTATGAGGAGTTGTTTTTACCTCTAATAAAATCACCAAACAGTGAGAGTCTCTTCCAAGGTCGTGATACCAAAGACGTTGTATCTTGCCATCTATTCGAAGAAGGATATGTCATTCTTAAGGATCTTCATCTCGATTTAGTTGTCTTGAAGGTTATGACAATCACAATATTTCATCTAATAAATTTGTAAATGAAAGCTCTTGACTTGAATTTGCTGGTTGTTGATTCTCCATATCCTTAGTGACACAAATATATATAGGCTACAAAAAAAGATAGAACGTAAAATGTTATCTTCCTTTGAAATATGTCTTTCACTGCCTTCTATATTTGATGCCATTAAAAATCTTTTGATATTAGTTCCAAAATCTTCTTATATCCAAAATATTTAGCTGTTAAAAAATTGTAATAAACTTGAAGAATATATAATTATACTTTATCTTTTAAAATATATAATTTCTACTCAAAATAGAATAGATCATTTTTAAACTTAAATCTAGAAGTTTCATGAGACTTAGAAGAATTATTATTATTATCATGATCAAAAAGATTAAAAGATATTCTAAATTGAACTTGCTTAAAAAAGGTTGAATCAACAATTAATATTGATTTCATTGCATGAAGATGAAAATAATCTAATTTCAAGAGAATTATTTGTTATTGATCAAAAGCTATATCTTTTTTTAGGTACAAGATAAAAAAAAATTTAAAAATATTTGACAAATCATGTTATTTTTTAGATTAATAAATGATCTTAAAATCAAAACTTGATAAATACATACTCTAATGGACTTTGCAATGATTTAAAATACATATTAATATGAAGTATATAAGATTTTTGTGATTTGTATATATAGTGATTACACTAAAAGTACCTTTTAGTTAATAATGCCATTCTTGGAATGAATCTTGAATTGTAAGAAGTTTTTTTTATTATAGATTTTGTAATTAATCTCAAATGTTATTTTTTTTAGAATAAAAAGCTATTAGATGGAGCTTATCATCTACTTTTATTTGTGAGAATATTGAAGCTACAATAGAGTTTGATGCATTTGTTTTTGTAAATAATACCTTGAAAAGTCAATACAATACAAGATTGGTGCAAAAATAGATGATATCTTTAGAGCTTTAAAAGATGATTTAATTTCTTTTCTTTACTTAAGTTTGTCTTTACAAATCAAACATGTAAGAAAAATCACAATTTAAGAAAAATTCGTCATAAAGATTTAATAATCAATAGCAAATTCCAAAAAACTTTGTATATATCTAATTGTTTTTGAGATCTTTCAATCTATAATAGTTTAAACATTCTTAGGATCTATTATAAGGCCATTATTTGAAATGATATATCCTAAAAAGTCACAATAATTATAAATTAATTAAATTTAATGGAAATCTAATGACATTAAATATTATAGATGAAAAAACTTATTTTTTAAGACATCATCTTCTTTGGCAACTATGCTCTTCATT
This sequence comes from Physcomitrium patens, assembly GCF_059467195.1. Lineage (NCBI taxonomy): Eukaryota > Viridiplantae > Streptophyta > Bryopsida > Funariales > Funariaceae > Physcomitrium > Physcomitrium patens. The sequence continues at coordinate 10,396,785 of NC_143432.1, forward strand.
TTTTGATTGCATTGCTTCTTTGGAAAATATTGAGCAATGTGTTTAGATTCTCTATAATATTAGCATAAATCTTCTTAATAGCATCAATTTTTTTTATATTAATTAAGAGGCTTGAAACATAATAAGTCAATTTGCATAGGATTTGGTTTTGATAAATAAGCTTCTATGAACTTAGAGATTATTACCATGATTTAACTTGTATATTTTCAACCAAATCTTTTTTCTTGGCATCTTTTAAAGAGTTAATTATTGCATGTAATGGTTTGAGCAATAAATTGATATAATGAGCCTACTTTTGATATGGTAAATAATAAATCTTTGATATTAACTTTTAATCCATATCAAAATTGATTATTAAAGGTGTAAGTCATTAAATTGACTCATTAGTTTTTTTAGAATAATGTTAGAATGCTTAAAATCACAATATATAATAAATAATATAAAAATATTTAGACAAATAGAAAATTAGAATGTTAATTGTAGAAATGGAGTCTTAATAAGACTTGGAAACAATTATCTTAGTTGATTTAGTATTTTTACTTATTATTGAATATTAAGGATTATTTATTAAGACCAATATTTAAATTCTCTTTATATAAATATTTATTATTTATAAAAAAATTATAAATATTAATTAGTAATTAGAATAAATATGAAAAATAATTTCATGTCTTTTTAATTAATTATATAGAAAGTAGGATTTATAGTAGATTTAAATTAATTATATTACTATAAAAAATTATAAAGATAGAAAAATATAGATTTAAATTGATTTTAATATTATAAAAATATTTTCATATTTTTTTAATTTTATTTAGAATTTATTTAGCATTCTTTAGAGTAATTTTCAAGACTTTGGTAAAAATAAGTTTTATCACTTTGGGAGCTATTATGAAGAAATAGAGCAAGACTTGAAGGCCATGCAAGCTTTTTAGGCTAATTGGATGTTTTTAAACACCATGGTGAAGTCAAAAATACAAAAACATTGATTTTATTAATAGAAAATAGGAGGACCAGCAACTAGTATAGTCCTTATAAAAAAAAAGGTGCATAAGTCCTATATGGGTTGTGGCACCTTGAAGGTAGTTAGGAGGATAAGACTAAGGCCTTGTAGCCTCTCTCAAATACCCATATATACTACTTGTGAGCCTTAGTGAGGCTTGAACTATTGATCTCTTAAACAAGTCACCCTTGATATAAAAATTATTTATTTATTATTTTTAAACCTTCATAACTTATTCATAATAATTCGGATTTATATGAATTTTATACCATTAAAAAATAAAAAATATCTATCTAAATATATATATATATATATATATATTTATTATTTTATTTTTTATTAGATAAAAATCTAATAAATAAACTATGACTAGTTTTGTAGTGTATAATTGCTTGATTGCACTTATTCCACATGTTTTGTAGTGTGCTTCTTTTGTTCTTATTCTTGCTACTTTTATATTATACCACTAGTTATAAGTAACTTTTAATTAAAGCAATCTTGTAATTTGAGTTGAAGTATAAAATTTACCTTCACAAAGGTCTTTGTCATTCTAATCTATATCATAAGTGAAATTTTGGAATTTCGCAAATTATATAGTAGCTGAATGTGAGTTAAAATAAACCTCTACTAGTTAAATCTTAGTTAAATCCTAATCAAATCACTCTTAACGTCCTTAAATTACTCATAGAAATAATCTCTATTAACTAGAAATTTTATTTAATTGTAGCTCTTATTTAATCCAATTCAATCTATCCAAAAAAACTCCTTAATTCATCCAAGTAATCAAGCAAATATCTAATAATAATTCATTTTTTTAATAATAAGTTATTTTATAATTTTATATAATCTAAAATATTTAATAATATAATATTTAATAATATATATATATATATATTTAAATATTAATTTATATTAAATTAATATTTATCCATTGGCTATTATTATTTTTGAATAATAATTCATCTATGAATCATAATTCATCTTTAAATTAAATCTCATCCAATATTAGTTTCATTTAAATTCTAACCAATCAAATCCTAATTTAAACTTATTTTAATTTAAAATCCTTTTTTTATAGCTCATCCGACTACAATTCATCCACCTAAGCTAATCTATCATGAACTACTTATTAAAAAGATTGCTAATGAAGGATATTATCAAAGTTGATTCTTGTGACTAATTACACCACTCAAGGCTATTACAAGGGTACTCCAATACATTGCCCATGGCCTTGTAAGCAGTGTCTTCACCATTGATTCATATAATGATCTTTGTATAGTATCATGTTGAGTTTTTCTCTTCTACCTCCTTGTTCTTTTCTATTAATTACACCATCTTCAAATACATTGAATCCAATGATAACATCCAATAGAGATTTTTACAAGTCTACTTTCAACAGTCAGTGAAAGAAATCCAATGGTATTGTAGGCAAATTTAGACATATTGAATTACATTCTTAGGTGCAAACCATAGGTATAGAGTAATCCACACAATCCACATATGGAATCTTTAGCCCACCCTCTAGCGTGTCTTAATCTAGATTGAAGCTATTTATATGGAATTGGTTCATAGAATTGCAATCACAAGCAAGTTTTAAAGTTCACCATCTCTTTGCTATATTTTTTACTCTTCTATACTTGCAAAATCAACCCTCAGATCTTATGCTGTATTTTCATCTTATAATAATAAAAACCTTCTTAAATCATTAATCTAATTAATTTGAAGGATATAATTTTCTACACTCAATAGAGAAGGAAGGCATAGAGCATTAGAGTAACTTCAATCTACCATATCAAAACTTAATCTCAAATTTCATGCTTAGAATTGAATTCAAATCTTCAAATTTGGAACTTGCTTTAATTATTGATAAATCTCTGAGATAATTTTTTGATTAAAAAAAGATACAAATGCTTTCTAAATGGAGCTATAAATTAGAACTTGATGATGACATCCTCTGTAATTGTTGTGCTACTACTTTGCTATATTGTTGTAGCTCTTCCTACAACCTAAAGAAGAAAAGAGTAAAAATATAGCAATGTTGAATTGTAACTACAATAGTACCATAATTTGAAGGTGGATTTTGACCTTCATGCCACACTCTCAAAAAAAAAGAACTTATATCCAATGCACCTAATAAAAGACTTCTACACTCTTAAGCTAAGAAACATAACCATGATCCAAATTGCTATTTAAATTATCAATCACCATGCACTAGCTCTTTAATTATTAGAGAATCTATAACTAATACAATTACAACACCCTTGATATTTAACGCAATCCTTCAACAACACAAGATGAGAAGGAAGAACTAAAAAAACAAAGCAAAGAAGTTTTCATGTACTACCGTATATTAGGCAATGATGATGAGCCAAGTTGAGTATTTGCTACTTTTTGTACTATAAAGATTCATATGTAAGAAAATGCAATTGAAGCTCTACAAGAAGTATAAGATAGTTAAAGTTGCATGCCATCGGAACCAAGTCAAAATTGCACCATGAGACCTAAATTATAGCAAGTTTAGATTGTTATTATACTACCTCAAGAAAAAAAATCAATCAACCACCAAATTTATCAAACTATCATTTTGTGCTAAAGACTCTAGTTTAAAGTGCTACCATGTAGTGAACACTAGGTTGATAAGATAGAAATGGAACTTACATGCAAGCATTGATTACTATTCTTCTAATTGATTTTGTCTGCTTCAACTACATAATTTTAATCAACAAACTGCCAATGATTAAAAAATACCACCTCAAACCACAACAATTTGCTATACTATAATAACAAAAAATATACAATAATATTTTTGCACATAAAAAAAAAATATCCTCCTTAAATATAGATCTTGGACTATATAATCCAAAAAATAATAAGAATAAAAGAAATAAAGAGTCTGGGCAGTCAAACCCCTATCAATGAAGAGGCTGCCACTCTTTAAGAAAGCCTTTAGTTCTACCTTGATCACCTTTTTTATTTTTTTTAATTTTTAATTAAAAATTTTTATCTTTTTTTTTGATTTTTTGATTTGATTTGATTTGATTTGATTTTTAAATTTTTTTTATATATATATATATATATATATATATATATATATATTAAAAACTATGAAATTTTTTCTTTCTTTTTTATCACAAAGAATATTTTTTTGGCCATTATCTAATGTTAGCTACAAAAAACCTATTCATTATGGATATTTGTTTTAATAAATTTTATCTTAATTTACATATCTACTATTAGTAATCTATTTTTTTTTTTTTTTTTTAATTCTACTATTAATTCATATAATCTATGATTTTAAATAAAATAAGTATATTTTTTATACTAAATATCAAAATGAATCAATTCAATGAGACACACTAAATATGATTATTGTCACAATGATACAAATTTGGTCTTTACTATCTTTTCTTGTTTACTTTTTCCAAAAGCAGTTGTAAATACTTCTAAGAATGAATTCAAATCATATAAAAGATGTGAATCTTTTTTATCAAAGGTATAAACCAAGAGAGAGCATTCTTAAAAAAATTACACCTATGAATCCTACTTCGTTAAATCTATTAGGATATTGAAAAAGATGCAACCTTAGATAGAGCTTAATTTATTGTAAAAATCCTTTAAATTTTGATCTTGTTCTATCATACTTCTTGGGCATATTTATCTTTGCCTCTCTCATGTTTGGAGTAGCAAGCCTTCTTAGATTTAATTGTGACCTTGATTTACTTGCTTTTATCAATTATACAACTTTTTGGTATAAATTTTGAACTTTATTATTGACTTCTTTCATAAGTGTTGGAATACTACCTCCATAGTTGGCATTAGAGATACATAAGATTTTTATCCTTAGAGTATTGACAAGCTTGTGAAGATTTGTAATAGTTGCAAATCTATTCTCACTTTCACTAAGAGTAGTATCTATAATTTTTCCTTCTTTAGATAATTCAAACAAATCTAAAAGTCAAAATATATGAAGATAATTTATAATCTCTAATATCAAATGAAAGTTTCTACAAAAAAGAATAGTCCACTCTCTTTAAGGAAAGTAATCAGTATTAGGAAACTAAAAGTGAATTTAAAGGTGGATAATTTGCAACCTTTAAAATACAACAATAGAAGTGGAGTAATCTACTCATTTCTAACACAAATCAAGGACAACAAATTAGCACTCTTATTAAATTATCAAAGACATGAATCCTAGAGAAGTAAAAGATCAATACAGTCTTGTATTACTTGAAAATATTAAAGAATCACTCAAATATTATATAATATTAAACTAGAATAACTATTGCCAAAGATAATAAGACTAAAAAATCTTGAAACAAGCCTAAAGACTACAAAGGCATTAAAAAGAATAAAAAAACCTTTAATCTTGTCTTTATATATACTATCCAACTAAGAGCTATATAATGACGTCCTATAAGACCTCCAACACATGTCCAATTTGTGAGACATGTGTCTTAACTTACAAGGCAAGTTTCTTATATGCATGCCATATTATAAGCTGTATTACAAACTATCCACATGTGTGACACATGGCTAATTTGTTGACCATGTTTCTAACCTACCAATCAATTATAAATATGTATAAAGATAAATATGTGTTTATGAAGCTTCTAAAAAGCTTTGCGACAAAATAATATCAAATTTGCCTATATTTACCTTTTACCCAATACTTTTTATTTAGATAAATATTTATGTCTATGATAGATGAATGTGGTTGATTTCCATTGGTTTTGAATCCAATAGTGGAAAAATAAATATGAATATAGATGTTATTTTGTTTTCATGATGGTTAGGATGATTGGACCAATTTTGAAAAAGCTTAGATAAATTTAGTAAAAGCTTGGATCTAGTTAATAGCTTGGAGCTTGGGTCTCGTAAAACAAAATATTATATATCATGAAAATTAAATTTTGTTAGTTTAAATGATTTAAATGATTTTGTATGTTGCAAATAAACATAGATTGTTTATTTATTTTGTTACAATTTCCAAGATAGTGTAAACACATTCTCACTCTTTATACCAAATTTTGATATTTCAATAATTTTTACATAAAAGAAGACATATACACATATATATACGCTTGCATGAAATGTAATATAAAAAAAGTGTCACAAAATTTTTTTCATGTAAAAAATATTGAAACATTCCATTTCTTGAAGGTTGTATTTCCATTTCCATATATTTATCACTATCCTTGACTCTAGAACAATTTATGTCGATAACGCAGACGCGCGTCAGAGGCGCAGGAAATAAACCACTCTTGACGCCAACGCAAACGCGCGACAGAGTGGCAACGCGAGTGGCGCTGGAAAGTGAGTGCCGGGCGATGATTTTCTATCGTCACATTCACAGCCCAATTTCCACTGACAATCGCTGAATGTATTGATCGCACGAAGACTCAGAATTCCACATGTATGTATTTTACAATTATTTTGGGGTCACGGCTTTCCGTCCCTCCGGAGAACTGTTGCAAATCCTGCGTGTGTCTCTCCATTTTCATGTCCCCATATGCCGGAGGTTGAGTCCTACTTGCATGGTGGACGTGATTTCAACGAGGAATTTCTGGACTTCAGAAGGGTTTGGAAGTTTTGTGTGACCGAGGCATTCTGCGTGCTTTATACAGGGAGTTGTTGGGCTTTTAGTTCGAAGTGGATTGTGGATTCTTCATTGGGAGGCCAAGTGGAGCTGCGATGGCGTCGTCGTGGCCGTCTCCTTCACTGGTAAAGATACCGCGTTAGAATTTGTGTGCATTTTTTTAGATTGGTGAGGAGCTTGGGACGTGTGTTGGTTGTGAATAGAACATTTGCGTTATAGATTTATGTATGCTTATGATGCTTGTTGGTTTATAAATTGGGGATGATTGTTTTTGTCTTCTGCGCTTGGCATGAGTTTTAGTTGGCGAAGGTGAAGAAGGAAGTGGCATCCATGGCAACAGCCGAAGACAAGGATGTGAGGGTAGCAGTGTCGCCCTATCGCATATGTCCCTTAGGTGCCCACATTGATCACCAGGCATGACTCACCCCTGTAATGCAACTATCTGGCTGTACTTCCCGAATTACACCACTGACATTAATTATTGACATAAGCATTGTTGCATTCGAATTCTGTAATGAAGCATACATGGAACTTGGCTATGGTTTCAGGGTGGTTCTGTGACAGCCATGGCAATAAGTCAAGGTGTTCTGCTGGGATTTGTACCCTCTGGAAATCTGGAGGTGATACTCATACGCTCCCACAATCAATTGATTACTTCTTCATGCATCAGTTTCTAGTCACCGAAGCATAGAATTCTCAGCCATACGATGGTCAATGTAAGTTCAAGTAACAAAATCAAGGTTTTGATACTTGCACTTCTTAAATCGTGATTTGGGTGATGTGTTTTAAGTTAGTTGGTGCGGAAACATCTGGACGACTGCTATAGGGTTCCAGAGCACTTTTCAGTATTTGGTGCTTTCCTTTTACTCACTTAGCTGGCCCTGCAGACCACTAAGTTTTGCGTCTTTGCTCCTACCTGTTTAATTCATGTCTTGCCTTCTGAAAATATGTACTTGATTTGTTATGACATAATTCCTGAATGAGCTAAACAGCGGTTGGCCAATATTCAGCTAAACTAATGTATGGGTGGATCCTTTATGGTCACAGATGCGCCTTCTGTCTGGTCAATTTTTTGGGGAAGTCCGATTCAGGTGCGCAAAATCGCATGACGTTACACTTGTTCTGCCCATCGTGCCTTCTCATTAACGACATTAATTTCTTTCTAGAACGGTCTTCTTCGTGTTACTGAGGCCATATTTTGTACTGGTGTTAATATGCGTCCCTTATTTCCGAAGATGGTGATGGTACTGAATTTGAACATCAGTGTTAAACATGCTTGTAGAATCCGGTTTTTATTGCAGTCTTGACAGCGTTCCCCCAAAGAAGTACAATGATGGGGCTTCTAACATTAAAACCGACGAGTACTCTATGGAAGAAGGTGCATGGGGCAACTTTTCTCGGGGTGCGGTTCTAGCCCTTCAAAAGAAAGGGTACAAACTATCTCAGGTTAGACCTGTACCGTTGTCAATTCAACAAAATTCGGTGCTGTAACCATGGTGTTTGAAGATGAGGCTTCTAGAATTCATCTTCTGAAGAATTCACCCTGTGGTTTTGCAATACGACTTATGTGGACATATTAATGATGGGTTTATATGCTTTGTATACTAGTATTATTCTTCGATTCGATCATGCAAGTAGCCATAAAGAACTGATAAAATGATGCTCTTTTCTAACTTAGTTTCCTACTTTGAGTCAGAAGCGCACTAGGTCAACTGCCTCATTTCGACTTTGTTGAGCCTTTTGAGCATGTTGATGAGAAAATGGCGATGCTTCTGAATGTTTAGGGTGAGTTCCTTATCTGATGTTTCAGTTAACGTATGGCAGGGGATTACAGGATTTTTGGAAGGATCGGCAGGGTTTGAAGGATGTGGTGTCAGTTCCTCAGCTGCTGTGAGTCTTTAGATATTGCTCTCCTCAATATCTTAGTGGTTTCTATTTTCCTTTTGTTTTAATTTTAATTTTAATTTTATTTACTGTAATTGATTTTTGCGACAATCATGACACCAAAAAAGATGGTACACATTACGTTTCAAACTCGGAAGGCCTGTCAGCATTCGATTGCACTAATTTATGTCCTGCAGGTTGGAGTTGCTTTCTTACTAGCTCTGGAAAGTGCAAACGGACTGAAAGTCACTGCAGAGGATAACATTGAGCTGGACAGGTTGTTCCTCTCCTGCTTGGATTCTGGGCTTACCATCGATTTGAAATGTGTAATCCTTCAGAACGGTTTATGGCTCGACTTCAAAATGACATTGAAACTTATCAAAATTAGGTGTCCTCGACAAGCCACGTGTTGCTGTATTCGAAGTTGCGAATTGTGTGAACTATTGTGAATATCTTTAGTGCATGATTTTTGTCTGCTTACTGGCGAAGTTAACAAGCTGTAGAACTATGGAAGTGGCGGTCAGTGTGTTGGATCATCCTTTTTGCGGGACTAATTATCCAGTTGTGTGTAGTAGATTGATTGAAAATGAGTATCTGGGCCTGAAGAATGGAATATTAGACCAATCAGCAATATTGTTGTCACAGCGCCACTCTCTCACTGCCATTCATTGCGAGGTTTTGCGAACCTACTTTCGCTTTTATCTTTTCCCAGCTTCTGTTTTTTGCTACATAAATCCCATAACATTGTAATGTTTAGTCACGAAATTTTAAAATGGCTCCCTTCAATCGTTTTTTCAAGAGCTCCTTTCTCCATTTCCATGACAAAATGGATACTTCTGTCAATTACCAGAGAAGAATGTACGAGTTGGTTCAACCACCGTGGTATGGGAAGAATGAGGGTGATTACAAGATTCTTCTGGCTTTCTCTGGCCTACAGCATGCGCTTTCAAGTAAACCAGGGTACAATTTACGAGTAGCTGAGTGTCAAGAGGCCGCAACAGTTCTGCTTAGGTACTTCACTAGCATGATAAACTTTCAACCATTTTTTATTCAAATAAGCCCGTATAGAGGAATAGAGATGGAATGCACTGCAGCTAGATTCGGTTTAAAATGCAATCGTCGAACTTGACTCACTCAGGTAAATGTGCTCCAGAGCTGTTGGTCGAGGAGATTGTGAACCTCTGCTATGCAATGGTAAGTGTCTTTCAATGGTATTTAATGGTCTTGAATAGTTTAAAAGTATGTCTTTTTAATATATGGTCTGAACTAAACTTGATGTACAAATTGATCTCCTCGTCTTTCATGATACGTATTACTTCACGTTTCCTGCCCTGCGATCAGTGTGATGTCCCGTACGGTTAAATATAATATATTTGCATCTCAGACAACTTCATGCTGAGAAATATGTGGTTGAACATATAGAAGACCTGAGCTTCTAATTTATTTCTCTATGCTACACCTTCTAAAATGTCAATGATTGCATTGTGTGCAATAAATCGGCATGCACCGTATTTTCAGTTTCTGTGGACGAGTACGAAGCTCATAAAGTAAGATCCTCGTGACCAAGCTCGTGTTCGATCATAAGGTCTCGTATTCTCGGAGCACTGAAGAACAGTTTGTGAAATGGTTATCTGTAGCGTGCATACAAAACTCCTACACAATGTGTACGTTCTGCTTTCGTCACAGTGTTAAATTAGCACCCCATTCGGTCTCTAATATGACTTCCGTTGGTCTTAGTTGTGGAGAAGGGGTTGTTGCCCTGCTAAACGATACGTTCCTATGTGTGTGCGGCAGGATTTGTTGGAAGGAGAACTTGCCAAGCGAGCTTTACACTTCTTTTCTGAGAACGCTAGAGTATTTGCAGGTAATTTTTTCGGCATCAAAGCTAGAGGCATCTATCATGCATCAACTTTATCATCGCTCTTTTATTGTGTTTTATATTAGACAATAGATTGCGTAATGTCTTCTGGAAGTCAGGCTTGTAACTATTGATGTAATTATTGTCCCATACGGTGGTGTAATTTTCTCCTTCGCCGATGATCTACTCGTCTTGGGACAGGGATTGATGCTTGGTCTCAAGGAAACCTACCTGAATTTGGTCGGCTGATATCACAATCAGGCTTGAGTTCAATCCATAATTATGAATGTGGTAAGTGACTGCTTACTATAGAATGTCCATTGAGTGTGTCGCTATTGCACTAGTGTTGAAATTGACTCTAGATGTGAACATTCGTGTAGGAAGCGCTGGAGCTTTTGTTTTTACATTTGGCTGAATGATGCGATCTGAACTAATAGCAGTTACAATCTATTTCCTAATTTCAACTTTGACTATGTTCATGAAAAGCTGGGAGCACACTTAAGAGTGAGAGCAATGTAAACCTAGGCTGGTGTCTTGTGATAGAACAAGCGTCAACGATGATAGTTTTTCCAGCTTGAAGAAGCAGAATTTTATCATATGCGATGAAATGCACATTTCACAAATGTGGTGTGAGAAATCGTCAGAGTTAAAGTTTGCGTTTGTAAAACATTAGTGCTCTTTGAACTCAATTTTGTGCTGGGGCCACCTGAATGCTCCTTCGATTTCAGGTTGCGAACCATTGGTGCAGTTACGTGACATCCTTGCACAGGCTCCTGGGGTGTATGGTGCACGTTTCAGTGGAGCTGGTTTTCGAGGGTGCTGTGTGGCACTTGTGGCAACAGGTTGAGTCTCTGATAGCGATTCCACTTCCTTTACCTACTATCTGAACATATATACTGTAATACCAGTTAGAGAAACATAATGAATGTGTCATTCATGCTTGTAATTTATGACTTAGATGGGATAAACGTCTCGTTCTGGACGGAACTTGCCATCCCCAGTCGCAACAAAGTGCTTAGTTTACCCCAGTTTTAGAGTGGTTTTATAGCAGTGTCGAGATTTACCAACACTTTGGCAGCAGATTTGGCAGGGGAAGCTGAAAAGTATGTGCGTGCTAAGTATCTCAATGCTCAACCTGATCTTGCGAAGCGACTCACCACAGCCACCTTCGTCTGCGATTCAGCTGATCACGCGCATGTTGTGTGAATTGAAACGGACCATGTTTGCATAATTCCTTCTGGGGCCTTGAACGGGAGCAGTAACATAGCCCACAAAGAGAAGAGTGCCCATGCTGAACATGAAAATGGAGTTTGATGATGAATTTTCTGTTCGTTCACCCTATTGCCAATTACACAAAACCCTTGCATGCAGATTGGAACGGAAGTATGGTAGAAAGGAAAATACTCAGTTTCAACATTGAAAATGTAAAATTCCTTTCACATATTGAAACCAACTTTCATGGGTCATCTATGGTTTTAAATTGTGAATCCACATTAGATTGTTATGTTGACAGAATAGTTGGGATTTTTTTGCACAACAATGAAGGGTTTTTGAATCCTGTATTAGGTTGATAGATTCTAAGGTTGTCTGATCGAGTTATGACGTTCAAGTCTTTTGCAAAACCAATCAGTCATAAAAACACATGCTTGGTTAAGATATGTAGATACTTTAAAACTTCTTTACTTTCAGAAACTTTAAATTTATTTCTTTTTCTTTAGTAGATGGATTCTTTATTTCATATGCTTTGTCCCAAAGAAAAACCTAAATCTGAAAATCTATGATTTAAACGAATGATGATGTGCATGAATAAGTACAACAAACAAATAAAACATTGTAATTTGAAAAACCTTTCACAATGTTTTATAAAACTTTCATAAAGTTTCTATCTAAGTGTTTTATAATCTCTTGATCTTCTCAACTCTTTTAAGAGATTTTATAGAAAGTTTCTTAAATTTCATGGAGATTTCTGTTGAAGTCTCTGTATTACCAAGGTGTTATAATATAAACGAAGGCAAGGCAAGAGGCACCTCTTCTCACCACCACTTGTAGAACAATCTTTAGTTTGTAATTCTATTAATTGCTTTAGTAATTGATTTTTTAAAATATTTTTATCAAATTTATTAAGCATAATTTATTTACTTATAAATAATTCTATTTTTATCAATAGCATAATATTAGATCAATAGGATTTTTAGATTTCTTCTAATTTATACAAAATGTTTTAAAGGCATTAATACGGTGCAGAATTGAGTCTATTACATCTACATTGACTTTTGAATAGAATTAATTATGTTTTAATTTAAACATAAAAAAATGTACTTAAACAAAGATTTTAAAGAAAAGATTTAAAGAAATTATCTGTTAATGATCATCTTATTATTTATAAAAAATTAAAAATACATGTTTATTTTTTACTGAAATATTTAATATATGACACTGTGTGGTTTTTGATGAAGAAATTGAGCATGTCATAGTTATCTAGAATGTGCTCTTGGAAGTCACTAAAGAACTCCAAATGCATTGAAATTGATAACAAAGAATAACACCAAGTTGCAAAATTGCAATCGACGATGCAATAAAAACTAGTTTAGATAGACAAAAATTTGCATAATGCAGCAGTGTAATTGAGGCCTATAACCAATTGAATTTCACCAACTCATCATAGGTAAATGCAAACAATTATCACATATACACAACATGTAAACATATATAGAAGCACTTTGATCCACTTTAATCAATCTAAATTTGCGATGCTATGAATATTTTCATACAACTCAATGCAATCACAAAAAAGAGTAATCTGTTTATAATACTGAACCTGATATATGCACAGTGATCCAGTGATTGATTTGGATGAAAAAAGTTCATTTGATAGATTCATTAATATTATTATTAGTAGTAGTAGTATTATCATATTATTTCTTTTGTTCCTATCAGTAATTTTTATGGAAAAGTACTTTGGACAAGTTAGATGATTTGTTCTATTATATTGCATTAAAAAAAATAATAATAATAAAATAAATTACAAATATTCAAGTTTTCTGAGATGAATTATGCTGATTGGATAATGAGGAATTGGAATTAAGACAAAACTTCCATTTCCGTCCTTCAATAGTAACAGAATATTCCATACTATTTAAAAACCGATTACACAATTCATATGGCACTGATTTCAATTACTAATTACACTCTTTTCTGTATAGATCTTTAAGGTTACTTCATCTCCTTTCAACTGTTATCATTCACCAATACTATTCTGCGTTCTGTTATACTACCGTATAACTCCTGCACTGTTGACAAGTGCTTCAGCGACTCCAACTTTAATCTTTGGCGTGTCCTTCAATTCAATTTAGACTTAAGTATTTTTATAGACCGACACCATCAGCTCAGTACACTCATAGTGCGTACCTATATAAATCATTCCCCACCACGAACTTGTTCCATACTTCTGCCATACATTAGCGACGGCGACATGGACACAACTCATTCCCTCTCCGCTACAACATTCCCCACTCCGCCAACATTCATGCACGCCAACAGCCTCACATTCGAACGCCACGCAACAAAACCTCACACGGACAACAATTCCTACAAAATCCTGCTTCGGTTCAGAAGCTTCATTTATTCAATCATACATTGACAGAGAGATCGTTCATCACGCTTTCCGCACCCTTCTGCTGTATCCCGGACGGTCAGTCCCCTCCCTGTGATAAGCATACTCACATAGCTGACGACCAATTCATCGTCTCCTACGTTCAAAGAATCGTCCTCCTAAACCAATCCCACTTACACCCTTCCCCCCACTCTCCCAACCAATGCCTCTCCCACCCGCCCCCTCCTAATCCCACTTCTATGTGTCTACAACACATTGTACGCACACTCCCGAGGTGCCACAGGATACCGCTTTCGGTCGTCGCAGTAATTGTAATGCAAGTACTTCGCCTTCACCTCCCGCAGCTGCCGAGTCTTCGTCTGCCCCATCTTCTGCACGTGATCCCCGGGCGCCGCCGCGAAACTCGTCTGACATTTCTCGATGCTCGCCGCGTCACCATTCTTCGCCACGCATCCCGCCAGCTTGAACCTGTCGTACGTCGTCACAAATGGAGCCGACGCCCAGTCCAACTTCACACGCCCTCCGTCCGTCGCCCAGCTGCTCCCATCCCACACGCTCAGGTACACTCCCATTGCACATTTCTTCGGATATTTGAACCCCGGAATCTCATTCTCCAGGTTCTTGAACATCCGAACCGGCATGCTGTCGATGTAGAACACCAGCAGGTCCTTGTTCCACTGGAAGTTGTAGAAGTGTGCCTCCTTCCTCGGGTCGAACCACAGCCGAATTTGCTGCTCCCGCCCGCCCACGCCATCCACGAAGATATTCGTGTGCAACAGGTAAGGCATCCCCGGCTTGTTCCCCAGAAACTCGAAGTCGAACTCGCAGTGCTTAGGTCCCGACGATGCCATCTGCACCAACCCGACCACTCACTGCTCAGCACCTCCACAACTTCCCCCCAACTCTCGCAATCTCCACATTACCCAACTCACCACCACCCACTCACATAGAATGTCGACACCACGCCCGCTGAATCTCCAGGCGGCATCTTGATGTACGCCCCATTCGCAGCGTACGTGTACTGCAGAGGCGATGCCATACCAGTGTAACCTGTTCACAACAACCGTCACCACATCCTTGCTCATCAGTAACACCGCAACCATTCTCGCCGCAACCGCAAACTTCACTCTACCCCCCCCCCCTCCCGCAAACACCACTACAACCACGCCTCCCAACATCCCACTCGTTTCCGCGCAGCTACCGTATCCCTGCCCGCGCCCCGCAACACCCAATTCTCATTTCTCAATTCTCAATCACCGCCGGACAATTCACGAGTACTCACTAGCTTTGGGGTCTTTCAGTATCAGTTTCACTCCGGTTCTATTTGGATACATCTCCGTCTGCTGGGGCGACCACTGTTTGAAGTCCTTGATACTGTCCGCTCGAGCGGCCACCCCCGCCACCAGCCACAACATCACCGCCGCTGCCACCCATCCGGAACTGCCCCGGACTGATCCCATTTGTGCGGAACCTGCGGTTGCACACACACCACATTACTATCCGCCACATCACTGCTGCACATGTGACTCCCACCTCCCGAGAGTGCTCACTCATCCCTTTCAAAAACTTAGCCTGCACAACCACACACACAACCCCAAACACTGCCTCAGCTGTCCCACCTGAAACCACTCAGCCGGCCGAGTGAGACACTAAACACCACAGATGCGCTGATTATCCTGCGATTAATATCCCTACTCTTTCACGACGTACACCGGAACGAATCGCTGCTCAACCAGATCGGGTCCGTGTGGTCTTCTAGACCATGTGTCTGGACCTCGACTTACTGCAACGCACAAGCTGCACTGTTTGCAGCTGAATGCCTGCTTCACTCCATCATCGTGCGTGTCCAGCGAACTACATAGTGCCAGAAGCTTGTGCAACTTGCGAGGATAGTGCAGGACATGGGTTGGATGCGCACCATCTACACTTCAAAGCGCGGCAAAAAGGATCCTGAATTTCAGCGAACACGTCACATGACCCCATGAGAATTCATCCTGCCGGACCTGATTCGTCGAAGCCACAGCGAAGTTTGATGGAACACAGTGCTTGTGAACTGGAAAGAGCTGGATGTGTGTAAATCCAGCCTCACCTCCATCTGCATCATTGTCATCTTGTGAAGTGCAGCTCTGGATTGATGGATTTTTGCAGCCATGGAGTTGTTTAATGCTGGTTGGATTCATGATCCAAGGGGCTGGTTTGAAGGGCGTTGCGGTTTCAAGTGTATGGGTAATTTGGGTGGATACTAGGTCTTTATATGGAGTTAGAGTAGTTGTCGTGTTTGATAACTGTCCACTGCAGTTTGTGTTTGCATTGAAGTTGGGTGGAGGCGGTGTGGCGGCCTGTTTGTTTAATTCACATCTGGGTTGTGAAACGTTTGCCTTGTCGATGGTAAAGCTATGGTTTCATTTGAGTTTTCTGTGCATCGTTGTAGGAAGAATATTGGATAAATTTGAATTGTGCTCTCAACTTATGAACTTGTATCTAGAGCCATGTGTTTGGAATGTATGTGTTATCGAATTTGCTTACAAATACAGCTACTGTGTATTCAATCCATACTTGTGGATGTATTTGGTATATTTTAAGAATTGGTTTTTTTTCGTGTAATCATTAAATTACTGAGAGCTTCATACATGACAATTTCTGTAATATATTACGAAAACAATATAGTTGGGATGGAAATTTGAAACTATAATATTGAGTTCATTTAGAGAAGTTTCTATTAGTCTGTTTCATGAAATCTTTCACTTGAAAATTATCTGAGTAAATCGTAACGAAGTGCTTAGGTGCTGTCATAATGAATCGTGTTCTTCAGTTTTGTATTATCCATCGAGGTGCATGTGTACAGTGTTCATTACTGCTATATTCTTTCCTTTTTTTTTTTTCTTTTTTTTTCTTTTATTAATTCAAACACACAAACACAAATAATGATATTCAATGAGCCAAATAAAATTTACTATTATTATTATTTTCTTATTGATCTTATTATTTTTTCTAACATACTTTCAGCTGTATACTGTATACCGCTACTAGGTTTTTTTTTTTTTTTAATTATATTTCTGACCTATTAAATTAATCTGAATGCTTTTTTTTTAAAGATAATACGTTCCAATGATTATCAATTACTTGTTTTCATTCAGTTTTTTCATTAATATTTTAGACATTTTCATGTAAAAAATTACAATCTTTGATATTGTAATTCTCAGTCAGTTCTTTATTATTAAGAGTTGCATGTGAGTTAGTGTTATATATATATATATATGTGTGTGTGTGTGTGTGTGTGAGAGAGTATATATATACTTGTTCAATAAGTACCACAACGACACTATCAAACCTGAATTATAAGCATCCACAACCCTACAGAACAATAAAAACAAAAACAAAAATCACTCATAGTACATATTAGCAATGCATTGCCACTTTTAGAACCCACAATATCTTTGGAACCCAATCCTAGTAGTGGACCGAGCACAATCAATTTTTATCCACAAGTACTCAATTAAAAATAGTGTTTTAAAAAGAATTTCGGAGCAAACACACATCGAAAATACAGGGCATGAGATGTCATCAAGTTCACAAAGTATATCCTCCTTGGTACAATATTAGCCTACATTAAAAACATGTTAATTAAAACATGTCAGAGCAACAAATTCAATGAGACGATACAGCATCATTCGTTCAACCACGAAGAACTGACAAATCATCTAAAAGATTCATCCCCACGATGGGTGCATAAAAAACTCACTTTCGGTTGTAACTTGCTCCCGATATGCTTCCCCGCTGTGGAGATTGCGAACGCTTCAGCGGATGCACTTCGGCCACAAGTCGGGATGGCACTGAGAAGTTGGTTGCCGATCATCGAAAGCAATCCATGGGACCAACCAGCGCGACGCTCAAGTCTCCGCAGGCTCCTCGGTGTCGCAGGCGTCACGAGCAGTGGTGACTTTGATCACCAGCTTTTCCTCAAAGCGATCAGTGTTAAGACCGTGGTGACATGCTCGGGGGCGTATGCTGCCAGGATGGACGCATCCTATTCTTACAAGCGTGAGCCTCATGCGCTCCCAACGTCGCCTAAAGAAGAATGAGGAGGCTTGAGTGCTGTTCAAATTGAGTGGATGGGAGTGAGAATGGTCTGCACTGGTGCCGGTCCTTTCAGGTTATTAATGGTATGATTTTAAGAGAAGTACTGACCCTGCGAATCTCGTTTGGTGGGTGGGTATTTTGCCGAAAGTAGAGAGTTTATTCAAGGTTGGGTGCCGGTTCTGAAAGTGACCACCTACTATTGCAAGAGATGCGGAATGAACTACAGAAGCCGTAACTTGGTAATGAAGCAATCTCCGCTCCAGGTGGAAGAGATGCCAATTTCCAAAGACCGTAATTCGTATCGCAAAATCCGATCGGTTTAATTTGGTTCAATAGGGAGCACGCTTGGCTACCGAATGACCGATTCCGAAATCGGTCACTAACTGTTGGAGCTGGCGAGCCTCGGACGGTTTGCTTCGAACAACCGGGCCAGACATACCTCCCTTGCCAGCTCACGAATGATCTCGACCAAGGAGAGAAAAATTCTCCCCCTATTTCGGAATGAGTGAAGGTTCATTGAAAGACACCCTCAATAAATCTTTTCCAGTTGAGATTCTAAAATTCAAAGTCTTATCTGAAAATAGTTTAGGGAAAGTTCCCCGAGTTGTGCGACTACAATGAACTTTAGTTTCATCAAAGTCAACCAGTTACCAGTTGGTGAATTGGGCAATCCTTTCCTGTGATGGATATCACAGACTCTTGCAGTCTCCAGTTCCCAATCGTAATGAATGCAAAAATTTCCATCGATGAGAAGAATAAATTTCGCACAGTTACTGAAATATGCAAATTTTACAGTTTTTAACTGCTACATATCCGAAAATTATGACATTCTTCATCAGTTTTGTTTAGAGTGACAAACTGTAGTGCTGTCGACAGAATTTCGTATCTTTTCAACACATAAATTTATTGAATACAGCTACTCAGCTTGACCATGCGAATGTGAATTTATCGTCATGCCAATGGCAATATTCTAAAAAAATTGAAACATTAAAATCATCACAAATTGATCACCAAACACATATCGGAATTCTTTACCAAAGGCGTTTAAAACTCTTCATTAAAAATGTGTGTTCAGAATTCAACCTAAAAACATAATTAATAGATAATAGTAGAGCACATATCCGCGTTTTATGGTTGCTATAGTCAAGGTGGATGTATTTTGTCACGTCATGAAGCAAGTAAAAGTACTTGCCTTGTACTTTTTCCTTTTCTGTCGAAACTTCAACTACGGCACGTTGACTCTTAAAAATTACAAGATTTACTGGAGTAGGAAATTCACAGAACAACTCCCTCGCTGTAATTTGCTTTATCCTTTGATGCAGCCTGCGAATGTAAGTCACATTCACATTCACCTCATTCACGGTTCGAAACCCATTGTCTCATTTTCCAGCCAGCCGATTCTTCAGCAACTGAATTTAATAAAGTCGTCGTTTCATCTCACAAAGCTGCAAATTCTGAGCATAGTAACCTCTCGTGAACTTGAGAAGCTGACTTCTATTAAAAGTTTACGCATTAAACACCATTAGCAGATCCCGATTGGTGATTCTCTGCGTCTAAATTTACGTTACAAGCTTCTCCTCAAATACCCACTTCCAGTTCTTCAGGTCCATCTGTCCAAGATTCGATGCCTGGTTTGGAGTATGGTGTGTGTACAGTCGATTTGCAGGACAGCAGGACCTATTGCTTGTCAACCTGGGCATGAGTTGTACTTGAGCTGGATACAGAGTCAATTTGTGTCCAACTTTGCCATGCAGCAAGGTCAGTTGTTGCCAGCTGAGCAACGAGAGGGCTGGCCTAAACATTATTTCAGCGCCTCATAGCAACAGAGAAATCCACATTCCAACTGTTTTTTTACTAATCATAGGGTCAACCATTGCTTGTTGGTGTGCAACAGATCTGATGACATTTATGTCAATGAAAGTCACGAGACTTCGTCTGGCAATCTTTCGAACTCTTAGGCTGATTTTAAAAGCCTTCACAAACCAGCTCTGAAAGAATGCAATATGATCACGTTGAGAGTTTCTCAAATGTGGCATGCTGTATTGAGAGACGACGGAACCCGCGAAACAAGCGTGAATTGCTTTTGGTCGTTCCGTGAATCTTATCGGTCACCGCGTCGACAAGTTCCATGTAATAATAATAGACATGGCTGGCAAGGTTGTGATGGATGTCCTGCTTCGTGACAATGGATGCAAAGTGTCAAAGTCCGCTCTCGATTCAATCGCTGGTGCGTGGCTCCAAGATTGAAGCGCAAGCAACCATTGAGGTTCCAGCGATCTCATCACTGGAAAGCAATGCAATCATCCGGACATGTCAAGTTGATCTCATGGAATTTTGCGAACTCTTCAGGTCGACAGAGCTCTAGGAAAGTTCGTTACCTACTATCCCAAAAAATCGACCTTCTTCACAAGGCTCATGTATTCATATTTCTTTTTTTCTTATTCTATTAATTGTCACACAGCAGGTGCACCCTCCAGTGATACCAAAGGTAAGTAAATGGTATTCCACGATATTAGATCATATAAAAATAAGTGATGAATGAAGCATAATTACAAGACCAAAAAGTTATAATATGTTAGTTGCTAAGCTACTGTGTATGATTGTCTCCTCAAGGAGGAAGAAAATTCCACCTTCTGTATGATTTATATTGTCAAACTTTTAACATAAATTTTGCCCATCTATGTTTTGTTCCAACTCCAAAGCTGCAAATTTCCATTTGTCAACTTCTTTCAGTGAGGTTTGTTTCAGTGAGGTCCAGAATATTCTACTATAGAGTGGGAGGTAATACCATATTTCTCTTCTATCTTTCTCATCATCCCATTTCTTTAAATTTAATAAGAAATCATTGCTTTGCCTCCAACCTATCCCTAAGCACTTGTGTCCTCGTCGAGACTATATAGTATGAAACTGGCTGAATTCGCAAGGAATGTCTTAAGCAAAGATTGTTTGCTTAAATGAAAAATCTGACCACAGAACAGCTCTCATGGGGCCAATTGATAACTTATTTACTAGAGAGGTGAACGGATTCTATGCTATATTTTTGGCTTGGGGGAGGTCAACAAAAGAAGGTAGAATTGTTTTGGAAAGTCCAAAATCACAGAGTCGGGACAGGTCAGAGGTATCCTAAATGCCTGAGCTCTCCACACAATGCCAATCCTCTCTGGAAACTGCGATTGTTGCACATGGAGGTGAGGCTGGATTTACACACATTCAGCACTTCCCAGTTCACAAGCACTGTGTTCCATCAAACTTCGCTGTGGCTTCGACGAATC
Source organism: Physcomitrium patens (assembly GCF_059467195.1). Classification (NCBI taxonomy): domain Eukaryota; kingdom Viridiplantae; phylum Streptophyta; class Bryopsida; order Funariales; family Funariaceae; genus Physcomitrium; species Physcomitrium patens. Next base: position 10,418,091 of record NC_143432.1, read on the forward strand.
AGGTCCGGCAGGATGAATTCTCATGGGGTCATGTGACGTGTTCGCTGAAATTCAGGATCCTTTTTGCCGCGCTTTGAAGTGTAGATGGTGCGCATCCAACCCATGTCCTGCACTATCCTCGCAAGTTGCACAAGCTTCTGGCACTATGTAGTTCGCTGGACACGCACGATGATGGAGTGAAGCAGGCATTCAGCTGCAAACAGTGCAGCTTGTGCGTTGCAGTAAGTCGAGGTCCAGACACATGGTCTAGAAGACCACACGGACCCGATCTGGTTGAGCAGCGATTCGTTCCGGTGTACGTCGTGAAAGAGTAGGGATATTAATCGCAGGATAATCAGCGCATCTGTGGTGTTTAGTGTCTCACTCGGCCGGCTGAGTGGTTTCAGGTGGGACAGCTGAGGCAGTGTTTGGGGTTGTGTGTGTGGTTGTGCAGGCTAAGTTTTTGAAAGGGATGAGTGAGCACTCTCGGGAGGTGGGAGTCACATGTGCAGCAGTGATGTGGCGGATAGTAATGTGGTGTGTGTGCAACCGCAGGTTCCGCACAAATGGGATCAGTCCGGGGCAGTTCCGGATGGGTGGCAGCGGCGGTGATGTTGTGGCTGGTGGCGGGGGTGGCCGCTCGAGCGGACAGTATCAAGGACTTCAAACAGTGGTCGCCCCAGCAGACGGAGATGTATCCAAATAGAACCGGAGTGAAACTGATACTGAAAGACCCCAAAGCTAGTGAGTACTCGTGAATTGTCCGGCGGTGATTGAGAATTGAGAAATGAGAATTGGGTGTTGCGGGGCGCGGGCAGGGATACGGTAGCTGCGCGGAAACGAGTGGGATGTTGGGAGGCGTGGTTGTAGTGGTGTTTGCGGGAGGGGGGGGGGGTAGAGTGAAGTTTGCGGTTGCGGCGAGAATGGTTGCGGTGTTACTGATGAGCAAGGATGTGGTGACGGTTGTTGTGAACAGGTTACACTGGTATGGCATCGCCTCTGCAGTACACGTACGCTGCGAATGGGGCGTACATCAAGATGCCGCCTGGAGATTCAGCGGGCGTGGTGTCGACATTCTATGTGAGTGGGTGGTGGTGAGTTGGGTAATGTGGAGATTGCGAGAGTTGGGGGGAAGTTGTGGAGGTGCTGAGCAGTGAGTGGTCGGGTTGGTGCAGATGGCATCGTCGGGACCTAAGCACTGCGAGTTCGACTTCGAGTTTCTGGGGAACAAGCCGGGGATGCCTTACCTGTTGCACACGAATATCTTCGTGGATGGCGTGGGCGGGCGGGAGCAGCAAATTCGGCTGTGGTTCGACCCGAGGAAGGAGGCACACTTCTACAACTTCCAGTGGAACAAGGACCTGCTGGTGTTCTACATCGACAGCATGCCGGTTCGGATGTTCAAGAACCTGGAGAATGAGATTCCGGGGTTCAAATATCCGAAGAAATGTGCAATGGGAGTGTACCTGAGCGTGTGGGATGGGAGCAGCTGGGCGACGGACGGAGGGCGTGTGAAGTTGGACTGGGCGTCGGCTCCATTTGTGACGACGTACGACAGGTTCAAGCTGGCGGGATGCGTGGCGAAGAATGGTGACGCGGCGAGCATCGAGAAATGTCAGACGAGTTTCGCGGCGGCGCCCGGGGATCACGTGCAGAAGATGGGGCAGACGAAGACTCGGCAGCTGCGGGAGGTGAAGGCGAAGTACTTGCATTACAATTACTGCGACGACCGAAAGCGGTATCCTGTGGCACCTCGGGAGTGTGCGTACAATGTGTTGTAGACACATAGAAGTGGGATTAGGAGGGGGCGGGTGGGAGAGGCATTGGTTGGGAGAGTGGGGGGAAGGGTGTAAGTGGGATTGGTTTAGGAGGACGATTCTTTGAACGTAGGAGACGATGAATTGGTCGTCAGCTATGTGAGTATGCTTATCACAGGGAGGGGACTGACCGTCCGGGATACAGCAGAAGGGTGCGGAAAGCGTGATGAACGATCTCTCTGTCAATGTATGATTGAATAAATGAAGCTTCTGAACCGAAGCAGGATTTTGTAGGAATTGTTGTCCGTGTGAGGTTTTGTTGCGTGGCGTTCGAATGTGAGGCTGTTGGCGTGCATGAATGTTGGCGGAGTGGGGAATGTTGTAGCGGAGAGGGAATGAGTTGTGTCCATGTCGCCGTCGCTAATGTATGGCAGAAGTATGGAACAAGTTCGTGGTGGGGAATGATTTATATAGGTACGCACTATGAGTGTACTGAGCTGATGGTGTCGGTCTATAAAAATACTTAAGTCTAAATTGAATTGAAGGACACGCCAAAGATTAAAGTTGGAGTCGCTGAAGCACTTGTCAACAGTGCAGGAGTTATACGGTAGTATAACAGAACGCAGAATAGTATTGGTGAATGATAACAGTTGAAAGGAGATGAAGTAACCTTAAAGATCTATACAGAAAAGAGTGTAATTAGTAATTGAAATCAGTGCCATATGAATTGTGTAATCGGTTTTTAAATAGTATGGAATATTCTGTTACTATTGAAGGACGGAAATGGAAGTTTTGTCTTAATTCCAATTCCTCATTATCCAATCAGCATAATTCATCTCAGAAAACTTGAATATTTGTAATTTATTTTATTATTATTATTTTTTTTAATGCAATATAATAGAACAAATCATCTAACTTGTCCAAAGTACTTTTCCATAAAAATTACTGATAGGAACAAAAGAAATAATATGATAATACTACTACTACTAATAATAATATTAATGAATCTATCAAATGAACTTTTTTCATCCAAATCAATCACTGGATCACTGTGCATATATCAGGTTCAGTATTATAAACAGATTACTCTTTTTTGTGATTGCATTGAGTTGTATGAAAATATTCATAGCATCGCAAATTTAGATTGATTAAAGTGGATCAAAGTGCTTCTATATATGTTTACATGTTGTGTATATGTGATAATTGTTTGCATTTACCTATGATGAGTTGGTGAAATTCAATTGGTTATAGGCCTCAATTACACTGCTGCATTATGCAAATTTTTGTCTATCTAAACTAGTTTTTATTGCATCGTCGATTGCAATTTTGCAACTTGGTGTTATTCTTTGTTATCAATTTCAATGCATTTGGAGTTCTTTAGTGACTTCCAAGAGCACATTCTAGATAACTATGACATGCTCAATTTCTTCATCAAAATGTTGTGGGGAATGTTGTAGCGGAGAGGGAATGAGTTGTGTCCATGTCGCCGTCGCTAATGTATGGCAGAAGTATGGAACAGGTTTGTAGTGATTTCCTGGATCGCTTTTCAGGCGACCTTCATCACTTTCAGATCTTAATCAAATGGCTCGTTCGCAACCAAACAGGAACCTCGAAATTTCAGAATCAAAACGCTAGACGAGATGTAACAATTATTGTCTTCTTGGGCATTGGTGGCAAGAATGCCAGCACGTTTTTCAAGAAAAACTCAATTGGCCGTATTCTTCACAAACTGGATTTTAAACTCAAGCTGCTTTTGCTGAGTGATTAGGCTCTATTCAACCAGTCTTTTAGCAAGAACATTCATACCCCGAAATAGATCATTATTCTACACTTTCTGCTACAGATACTCATGATGATTATCAAGATTTCATTAATTCTTACGAACATGACCAGTCTTCATCTGAGCTGCCATAGTCTGAAATCACCCGTGCCTACAATTCCTGATATATGTGTGTTCAGTGATGAGTTGTGCGTACTGAAACAAAGACAATATGTAATTTAATTTATTTCCGCCTTGTGATTATCCAAAAGCATTTGAATCAAACATTTTTTTTCAAAGTTAAAGAAACTTTTCTATGATGTATTGAAAAAATGTTATTCATTTGAGTCACTTATCCAGATTGTGTTATTATACTGTTCATGGTATATTTATTAAATCAACGCATGGGCTTAAGTTTGTCCAGTAACTTTGGAACTTGGGTGAACTCAGAGGTGAACTAACTGTCATTGTGTTCAGATTTGATTTCGTTCATACTTTTTCTGTAGAAAATGCTTGCTCTTTTCTTCGGCGAACTTTTCTGCGGAGAAATTATTTGTATGTTGAAAAGCTGGTTAGTGGGAATGATATTGGGGGCATACAACTTGAAGCTGCTCAGGACCCGTCTTTGGTGTACAACCGTATACGCTGTAAGTTTAATTCATTGTCATGTGATTAATAAAAGAATGTATTTTTCTGACCCTGTACTGCCGATGTTTTCTTTTTCTTTTTTTTTCTTTTTTTCTATTTATTCAGTCTGAGGTGAGACTATCTGCTTGTACAGTCAAACGCTTTCTTGTTTTAGGGCATTTTCTGAGTTGCAATCTTCCAATCTCAGCAGATCTCAGGGATGCGTCATGGTACTTATGGTTTATTAAGGTGGTTGCGAGACAGTGCAAATTCTAAAAGCTGGTACTTGGAACAGACCTGCGTAATTCTGGAGTAATTCTGACCATGGCTCGAGGTGACCGATGGCTTCATTGTATGTATTTACTGATTTTGATTCTATGAAGTTCCTATGCATTTCTTCTTCTTCATGTTTGAGTGTTCTAATTTCCTCCCAAGCGCCGCCGCAAGTGGATCAACAGTTCCCCATTTTACAAAGGTGCAATGGTTTCCTTAGAATCAATTCAAGCTTGCTGCTGCCAAATTCGTTGAAGAGATCAATGTCCTCTTCACAAAACCATCTAAGTGCCTGTACGCCTTGTTCCTGAGAGCAGTTTCCACCTTGCTATTCACTGCGGACACCCATCCGCAATGCAAAAACTCACTTTCAACCAATAAAAGCTCAAGAGAGAAAATCTTGAACACCACCACGCGGATCTCATATTTTTGAATCTGAGGGGTGGTGAGAGCCCGCTCAGAACTCCAAACGTTTTGCTAGACCGAGATGAATGACTTACCAACCACATTAATGAAGACTTCTGACGTGCTTGCCGACGCAAATGTGCAGAGAGTTCAGATGAACTTGTGAGTAGAAGTTCAATGAAGGGGATATGTCCTGATGATAGTGGAGGCTTAACTGTTACAGTGGAGGACAAACTTGGACCAAGTAGTAATAGTAGATCAGGTACAGGCAGGGAAGGTCTTGCAAGTCTTTCTATCTTGCTCTCATGAAACTTGATGACTCGTGAGATGTGTTCAGTTATTGTTGCAAAGTCCTTTCGTCAACGCTAGCGATAACAATGCATCTGTAGCTCTTAGTGCTGCACAAATCTCGTCGCCGAGACAGGGCACGAACTAAAGCCTCTCTACATGATTTTCGAGGTGTAGAATTAGAGCCTGCAAATGGAGGCAGTCTTCGGTGTTCCGCTGGTTCGGCCGAGCACTGACGTTGAGGCGCCAACATCAGTGACAATCTATTTGTGAACAAAAAAGTGCGAATTGTCGGTTCATATCAAAGTGCCGCCACGGGTATGTTATAGTTTGCCAAGTGATATATTTATTTATTTATTTATTTATTTAATTGGATTTTTACATCTAATTGACATTGTAAATTGTGACTTGAATTAAATTTTAGGAAACTGAGCCTAGTTTATCTAAACTACTAGTGGTCTATAAGTTTAGAATTTCCAGCCCCAAATTGTCAACATGATAGTGTAAAATTTGCTAATTTTTTATTTAATGCCAAAAATTTTAGCAAAATTGAACTTATTCGTGTCTAATTTTGGTTTGTCAAGATAAGCCTTGATCTTGATTTTAAATGTGTAGTATTTGATTTTTTATCTGATTTTTTATATTTATTTTTTTAAGGTTTTTCTTACAAAAAAGAAGTGTATGATAGGTTTGGATATTATAAATGTAAATACAAAGAAAGACAACTTTGATCCTGACACCCTTGACATGTTGATATAAGGACAATAAAAAACTATATAACCTGAGACAAACTTGTGTAGGTTTTATACTATATTGTGCATAATAATGTCACTTTTTGGCACACTTGAGTTTCAACTATAATCATATTGGATCTAAATTCAATAATGTTTTTTTGTCATATACATTTTATTCCACCTTTATGAGAAGATTAACTTGAATGTAGGATTTATTTCAATCCTTTTATATGTGACTCTCCATATAATTTGTCTATCTTTGATGAGAATTTTCTACATAAGGTTTTTAAATTGGAAATCATACTATATCTGAAATTCATAAATAAATTTATATTTTTAAGTCAAAATTTTTTACATACACAAACTTCTTAATAAAAACTAAATAGTGGATAATCTTTCAAATTATTTATGTAAAAATAATTATCTTCTATTTAAATATTTTCTATATATTCTATTTTAAGAAAAAATTAACTTTTATATGATTGATATAACCTAATTCCAATTATATTTGGTTTGTGCCTGCTTATAAAATCTATACAAGATAGTCTCTTATTGTAAAGAAAGCATTGAAGATAATTATTATCGATTTGAGAACTAAATCATCTTTTTCATTCATTTACAACTATTTTTTTGTATTTCATAAGCCAAATAAGCTTAATTTCTTTATAATCTTATGTTTGAAACTAAATATTATGCTATTTAAATAACAAATGAAGTTTTAGAATAGAATTCTATTTGATAGAGTCAAATTTATAAAATAATAGATTACTACATGTTAAAACTTTGTCTATTGTTATTGCAAATATTAAAAATTTAACTTATGATAATAAATAATATCTATTAGGATAAAAAAATAAAAAATAAAAAATAGAATCATTGATTATTTCAAAGAAGATTTTATATTTTCATCTTGATTATTTTTAAATATATTTTTTGAAAAGATTCTTACAAAAATTAGAAATACTTCTACTTAATATTTTGGTTAATTTAAATGAAACTAATTTTAGTTAATTAATTAATTTTTATCATAAAATGATATTTTTGACTATGCATTTATACTATATATATATATATATATATATATATGCATAATATATTTTCTATTCTTTTATATTAAATAAAAAGTTAAAATATAATCATTTTTGAAGTTGTATAGTTACATCTAATTATTGAATTAAAAATATGTAATATATATTTTTATCAATTAGAATTAAATTTTTAAAAGATTAAAGATTAATGAAATCCAAAAATATATATCTTAAGGATTTACTTTATAAAATATTTTAATTTATTTTATAAAATATTTTGATTTATTTTAGTATTAAAATTAGATAGAAATCATTATATAAATCTTTTATGTTTTGAAGATATTGAGTAAAATGAGGAATTTTTTTTTAAATAAATGTATTCCTTTATGAATGAAAATATCAAGTTCCATCAAAATAACATATTATAAATAAAATAAAAAGAATTTTTGGTTATATAGACAAATAAATAATATCATTGATGCTTAATCTTTATTAATTTTTTGCCAATTTTTGGAATATATACTCTACTTATAATTAGTTTAAATAAACCTTATAATGGTTTAGAGTATAACATTTAGTTATAATGAATTTGGCTAGAAGAGCTTTAATTCTATTTTTAAGCTCCATTACAATTAATCTCCTTTGTTCTTTAGGTTTGCAACATATTAATTATTCAACTTTGTATTATGTCAAAATTTTCATATTAATTAAAAAAAATAAATATAGACCTATATTTAATTTTTTTAAATAGGTTTTAAGATACTAGTTCATATTAAAAAAATATTTAAAATATAAATATATATTATTAATAAGCCATATAAAATATTAAGATTTTAAGCCATATTTAATTTTTTAAATTAATATTTAAATTAATATTTAAATCTACTAATTAAAATATCATAAATATTATATATTTTTATTAATAATCTAAAATAATTACAAAAAAAAATTATTTAAATTATTAATCAAAGTCCATGTTTTACAAATAATCTTAGTCCACAAGAGCTTTATTGTTTTTTTAAATTTCTATTATGTTGCAAATTTAGACCAATTTGTTTCTGGTCTTGAAGCAAAACAAAATTCAGGTATAGTCTTAATTAAACTATATTCATTAGATTTATCATCATTTCTAGTAATAAGAACTAATATTAATAAATTAAAAAATAATTTATAAAATAATTATAACTTAAAGCTATTATTTTTTATATTCATATACGTCTTATAGTTTAGAAATAATAAATGAAATTTTATTTTCTTATAATATTTAAGAAAATATTAAAATTAATATTACAAAGTTTTTTATTTTATTTTAGAACAGATTTTAGGCTCTTAATTTTTCCTTTCTTCAAACTTGCTTAATTTATTTTGAATAGATTTTAAACTAAATTACATAACTTTACTTTGAAAGTATGTTTGGAACTTGTTGCATATCTCTATTATTATATCTTGAAGTTCTATAATTTGATTTAATCTTTTAAATGTTTGATTTTTGTTAGTTTTTTATAAAAATAAAAAATATTATTATTTTACTTATATAATATTATTTGGATTAAGCAAGAGCTTATATAGCTTGAATTTATTTCAAAATTGTTAAATCTTTGAATTATAATATATTTATTTTATACATAAAAATTCTTAGTAATAAATTTTGTATATAAATAAATAATTCTATTAAATAATAAATTGATAAAATAATATTACATTAATAGATGACATTAGATATGAAGATGTTTATGGAATAAACATAGATAGCACTTAAAAGCATGATCTAAATGATATAACAGATGAAAGTAATCTTAATCCATTCTTATACTTCAAACAAACTTCTAATTGCCTTACAACAAGAAGTAAATGTGGCAATCTATCTTCAAATCTCAAATAATTGATAAAGAAGTCCTACCAAACAATTCTATATTCAAGAGATGGATTGCAAAATTATGGATATATCACTTGAATATAAAGAATCAAAAATAATTAAAGTAGTTATCTCTTTAACAAATAATGAATTGTCTAATTACAAGACATTTGTAATACAGTATCAAGACATTCTATTCAAAGTAGTCTATAACTACACTCTATTGATCTAAAGCTCAAATGTAATTATACAAAAAGAAAGGAAAATGAATCCCAACTTATAAATGATGGTCAAAGTAGAATTTGAAAAAAAATTATAAGTGGAATTTATTCAACCAAAAGAAATTATGGATTAGGTCATACTTATGCTGTTGGTTAAGAAAAAAAATGGCAAAACTTTGAGTATGCATTGACTACATGAAACTTAATAAGTGCACTTAATATGACCACTTTTCACTCACTTTTATGAACATTATTCTAAAAGAGGTAGTAATAAATGAATTATAAATCTTTATAGATGAATATTCAATTTATAATCAAATTTTTATAGCACCTAAGAATCACCATACAATAACTTTCCCTACACTTTGAAATACATTCATTTATATTGTTGTGCCTTTTGGACTTTATAATATTCATGCAACATTTTAAAGAGCCATGATATATGCATTTTCAGATTTGTTGCACAAGTCAATGATTGTGTCCATTGATGACTTTAGCACCCAATCATCTAAGATAACATATCATGCTTGTGTATGGGCAAGTTTTTAACATTGTGGAAAGTTAAGAATTAACCTCAATCTTAATGAAAAAAATTTATCAATTTACAAAGACGTCCAACTTAGCTATATGTTATTTAAAAAGAATAGAAAATCAAATTTAGAAATATGAAGGTAATTATAGAATTAACTTCACTTTCATATATAAAAGAAGTTCAAAGAATCCTAGGCCACATAGGTTGGTATTAGGAGGTGATATACAATTATGCTATTATCCCCATGCCTATTACTAGACTTTAACAAAAAGATATAAAGTTTAAATAGACTAAAGAATGTCAATATGTCTTTAAAATACTTAAGAAAATGATAAGTATACATTTTGTTTTAAAACTACATAACTAGACATTGCTACTTGCATGTGTTTTGTGATGCTTCATGCATAGCAGTATGAAGTATTTTGTACCAATTTATAGATGAAAAAATAAAGGACTACTCTATAGCCTCTACCAATAGATAGTTAAATCTAAATGAAAAGAATTAGACCACCACTAAAAAAAAGTATCCGATTATAGTGTTTTGAATTAAAAAAAATATAGACATTACCTTCTCCTGCAACTTGTAGTATTTTTTGTAGACCACGTGGCTATTAAATATCTTGTAAAAAAAGACTTGATTGATAGAATTACAAAGTGAATCCTTCTATTGAAAGAATTTAACTACATAGTATAATATAAGTCCAAAAAAATATATAAGCAAGTTTACCACTTATCACAATTATTAGAAGCAATCAGGATAGCTTCTATCAATGACACATTAATTAATGTAAGCTTATTTATTATCTCAACTATTTCTATTTGACATGAATTTATTATAAAATTTCTAATGGCACAAGCTTTATCTTTCCAATTGTCAAAGATTAAATATTAAAAAAATTCCATTAATAATAGATACTTTGTCATAGTAAGAGTCAAGTTATATTAATAAAGAATAGATAGGATGTTGAGTTATGTATGAAGGGAGAAAATATTCCAACCATCTTTTTAACATGCTATGATAGGCTACTTCTTTAAAAACTTGATTAGTCAAAAAATACTTAGATCATATTACTACTATCCTATTTTATTTTAAAACATCCATAAGTACATGAAGACATGTGATGCATGTCAACAATATGCTAGAAACAATCTTAAAATTAACTTATTTCTTTATGTATTCTTATCTTTAGTTCCATTTGAAAATTGAGGCATTGACTATAAAAAAGATTTTTATTCAAATTCTATTAGTGAGATGAAATAACTTATAGTAACAATTGAATACCACACTAAATATACTAAGACTAAAGCAATTAAAATCAATAATGCCAAATATGTGGTTAAATTCCTATGTGAACAAATCATCACTTATTATGGATGCCCAAAAATCTTGAGTAATGATAGAAGCAAATACTTTTTAAATAAAGTAAAATATGACTTAACCTTAAAATTTAGAACTAACTATATAAAGACTATATCCTACCATTCCTTGGCTAATGGTCATATAGAACATCTTAATCAAACCTTGATAAAAATCCTTAAGAAAACTATCACTAATTTTAAGAGGGATTGAAATATTAAGTTCCCAACAATCTTGTAGCTTATAAGACCACTTGTAAGATAACAACTCAAGCTATCTTTTTTCCTTAACCTATGATATAAAAACCAATTTATCTGATGAATTTAAAATCCCTTCCTCTTGAATTATTTGGATAGAAAGATTGTCTGATAAATAGTACTTAATAGACCAATTAGAATGTCTAGAAGATTTGAATGAAGCAAAAAGAAAGATTATAGAATACATAGAGGCTTTATAAAGAAATAAAGAAATAAATAAATAAAACCTTTCACAAAAAGTAAAAGCTTAGGACTCTTAGATAAAATACTAACATCACTAACAGATTACTTTTTACATTAGAATAGTAATTTAAGAAAATTCTTTTGGATTCTTTTCCTTTGCAAATTGACCCATATGGTCACCATATGTGAATCATTGATATGACTCTTTTGTATTTTTAGAGTAAAAATTGCACTTATAGTGCCAAAAGTACAATTGTTAGGTGAAATTAGTATGGGAAATTTTAGATGAGAGGAAATTAAGATTAGTTATTAGAAAGAGACTCCTTGTAGGAATTGCAAATTTAGTTTGCATGGATAATTTTATTCTATTAGTGTAAAACTTCTTATTCTTTCTTACTGTGACAATAAATATATATATATATATATATATATTAAATGGTTGATAGATCAATCAAGGATGTTCATGAACAACTAACACTCAATGAAGAACTCAAGGGATTGAAGAGCGTATCATCTCTGGCTGCACAAAATATGGAAGTGAGGGCTCCATTGACTTCAAATTTCGAGAATGGGCCATCTCTAATTGACACCCTTCGAGTGGTTTCTTATTTTGCCAGGACCACTGCACTGGCTAAAAAATCCAAAAATTACGAAAGGAGGCTGTCGAGAGGAGTATGGCGGATTCTGTCTGGGTCTATCTTTTTGCTTTTTTCCTACCTTGTTTTTGCTTCGTTGTGTGGCGGCGATGTCGCTAGGTTGACCAGTGCTGCCTCGTTGTAGTTGTTGCCTTGCAAAAAGGTTGCTGCTGGAGCAGCGCAAGATCTTTGTTTTGCTCTCGCATTAGATTCCTGCGGTAGGTGGCGGTTTTTGTTCTGCACCACTACTTGTTCTCCTTGGGTTTTTGGTCGATATCGACATCAGCTCTTGCTCCATTTTTTTTCTTTGTGTGGCAGTTGTTGTCAACGCTTCCCGAGCTAGTGTTCACGCTGGTGTTCGTGACTAGTGGCAGCTATGTGCTGGTGTGGAGTTCCATTATCTCTTCATGCGACGGTAAGCGTTGGAGCTACGAGGCGGTGCTGCCATTCTTATTGTCCTTCTTTTGCTGGAAGTGAATTCATGGTGTTAGAAGCTAACGTGAGTTGTCAACGTTGATTTGGTGAATGCTACTTCAGCTCGCTTGTAGGTGTCCAGTAGCATTGGGCGGATCTTGGGCAGTACGATGGTTGTCGACAAATCCTGGTTCTTCTTCGTAGTGTGCGGCTGTAGCAGAGAATCTTGTTCCAGTTTCGTTCTCTGTGGTGTTCTCCATGTGATTGGAGTTCCTGGTTTCAATCTCTCTCGCAGACGTCTCGATGTTTGTTAATGGCTCTTGTTAATGGTAGCTGGGTTGTGAAGAGCCGTTGTGATTGATCAACGCGTGGTCGCGTGGAGATTTGACGTTGAGGCTAGACAAGCTGTTGGTGAGCCGAGCTACTGTGCTCAACAACATCAAGAACAGAGTAGGCGTGGGCAAACGGAGCCCTTCAGTGGACGAACAATTGGCTGCAACGTTCATGGTGGAAGAGTTAGTAAGAAAGGCGGAGCTGTTCCTGATTGCGGGTCCTTATTTTCTTTGACTTTTGTTATTGCCTCGTCACAAGCGTTGCTTTGGGGTCAACCCTCTTAATCAGCTCGAATGATGTAACTTGGCTTTCAAGACAAGCTCACCAGTCCTGGTGGTTGGAGATTAGTGTGTTAGAACCCTGCTATTTGAGTGGTGACTGTTGTATGGGAGTTGGATTGTATCCAGTGAGAGCTTGCATCTGAAGGACTTTTATCTCGATATACATCGAATCCTACGAATCCTTCAAATCCTTTTTTTATATAAAAATCTTACGTCTAGGTCTTACAATTTGCAACAAACCTTAAGTGTTGTTAACCACAACTCTTGGTGTGACAAAAGAGGGTCTATGTAGTATGGTTTGAATGTGTGTTGTTGCTACATTAAGGCTGGTTATTTTAATGACACATCTTTTAAGTCACCTTCCAATGCCCATGCCTTCATTACTACCATAGGTCGGCATCCCTTAGACCTTCATATTGTAGCCGCAGTCTCTTTAATATAACACTTTGGTTATATTAAGTCCAAGTGCTTTAATTATTTGACCAAAAAATAAAGATGTTTCAAAAATGGTGGTTGCTACAATTCAAATTCTATCTTCTCTTAGCATTTTGTTATGAATCCTCTCAAGAATTTTAATCCATATATCCTTTAGCAATGCTTGTGGTGCCTTAGAATTCAAATCTTTTAAAATAAATGATTTGAATAACCTAACTTATTGTTATTGTCACACATTTCCAATTTGTAGATTCAATTTATTAGTTGCACCTCTTCACACTTCATGTTGTGCTTGTAATATAGTAAATAACCTAGTTCATTCATATGACATAAATAATCATTGCATGTTTTATAAAATAATATTAAGAAAAAAAAAAAAAAACTTGTTTATTATAGGATAATCTTTGGTCTTGAATAGAGCTATAACTAATGCCAATTTAGCTTCAATAGTCTTCAAATTAAAATCATCCTCATTTTCATACTTATTGCTATTTATGTTTTTTTTAAAAATATATATATTTTGCTCCATGCACCTTTTCTTTTCAATTATTATTATTATCTTTAGCATTTTCCTTAAGTCGCTTTACATTGGCTAGTCTAAACTCTAGATAAAAGGTCTAATATTTGATTGCATAGTAGATTAAAGATTTACAATCTAAGAAATATTTATTCTTAGATTGATTAGGCTTGGTTTTTTCTATCTCTTTTTGCCTATTATATGATGATATGTTTATTACTATCAAAAATAGATTTATTCTTATATAGGGTTTTAGATGTTCTTTTTATTATAGTCACAATAGTATTTTTTCTTAACAAATTAATTGCAATTGAATTTGTGGTCAAAAAATAATCCTAAAGTAAATAGATTGTTAGACAATAAGCTCAATATTATAGCCTTGATCAATTCTTTGAGCTCAAAGTTAAGAATATTATATAAGTAGTGGATTGCTTAAGAAATGGTAACTCTTTGAGTACTTTTGACCAATCTCTATAATTGATTATAAAAATGAAAATAAGTTTCTTTATCTTTTAATTAAAATTATTAGAGTTTTAATATTTTTTCAAAATATTAGCCTTAATAAATAAATTTAAATACCTCAAAGAAATTTAAGATATGATTGAATTTAGGTTTTTGTTTATCACCTATAAACTTCACATCTAAATTTATCTTTTCATCACTTGTCAAACTATTACCACCAACTTTGTGTCCTTCAATGTGCATTTGTGCTTGAAATAAATTCTTGAAGTTTGGTGCTCAATAATTCTTAAACTCTTCAATTTTTGAAACATGTTTGGCTTCAAATTCTAAATAATTGTGCATAAGGGCATCTTCCAAATATCTGAGGAGTGTTTGCCATATACTACAAGGATTATACATTGATCTTCTTTTAGTTTGGTAATTACATCATATTCCAAATTTAATGATAAAATTATCAAATCTAATTGTGCCTACCATTACAAAAAATCTTCTTAAGCCTTTGATAGTTCCATAAGTACAAGTCAAGTCTTCATCACTCTTGTAATTTATTGTAGATCCACTACCTTCTTCTTCTAATAAGAAATGGTCAAGTTCTACTTTGTGTGAATTTAAATCTCCTACAAATTCTACCTCTTCTTTTGCCATCACTTGATCAAGCAAATAGATCTTCAAGTTGCAAATCTATGTATAACAAGAAAGCACATATATTATATTATATAGATAATAAATTCTATATTCTATAAGAATATTTAATTGTAGTTAATTTTTCTAGTGTCTTTTGTGTTTTTATTAATATAATAGAAGTAAATTTGAAATTCTTATTTAATGAATAAAACAAAAAAATCCTCTTTCCAACCAATTGATCTAATCTAAAAGATAAGCTTACTTTGATATACAATAGATACATATAATTTCAGCATTAGTCTTTGTAGATTTTTTTAAATAATCAAATTCTATCCAAACAATTTTCATACAAGAGCATTACTAAACTTCTGAGTAACATATATATATATATATATATATATATATATATTTTCATTGGTTTTAGTATTAGAGATACTACATTGTAGATCAAGTATGTCTTTATTACATTTAATGAACTTAAAATGATTTATGAGTAATATACCTATCAAGTTAATACAATATTATATCAATAGTTTAAAAAATCTGAAAATATAAAATAAAATCATTATAATTATTAATAGTATCAATAAAATCATAAAAGAATGTGATATCTAGGTGTATTAATTCTTTATTTGTTAAGAATGATTTTAAAAAATAAAAATAAAAATAAAAAAATCTCCTTAGTATTCTTTGCTTTAAATTATAAACCAACAAGTAGCTTCAAACTAATATTAGTAGAAAATTTTCTAGGTCCACTCTAAGAGAAGGAATACAATGATACCACATCATTTAAAGAGTGGGTTTGCTTTCCTTTGTAATCAGCACCAAGGATAAAAACAACTCTCCACATGCAAACAAGCCCTAGTAGTGACTGATTGGGGTTGAGAAGAATGGGAATGCAATCAAATTTGTACACGTGGCATGTGGCCATTGGCGGTATAATGTTTTAAATAAGGGAAGGGAAGGCTTGGAGCAGAGCTGGACGGGGGAGGGGGGGGGGGTTTAAGGCAGCAATTTCTGGATAACGTCCTGCCCAGAGAGAGAGCGCGCAGGCAGGGAGGGGCTCATAACATTGTTTTTCGGGAGGATTGCGTACTCCATTTGTCTCGCAGCAACCGGATCAGCTATGGCGTCTCATTGCTGCTGCCCCAGGCAGGTAGTCTCAAACTCCGTCACCTCCCAATCCTCGCTTTTTTCGCCCTTAAACCACCGTCGTATTGCTCCCCCAGCTGCGAGGACCCATCTGTTGTCGTCGCTTCGGAATCAGGGGTTGAGTACCGTTTCTCTGACGGGGTTGAGGGTTGAGGGAAAGGCCTCGGAGGCGAGAAGATGGAGCACTCGCGCCAGTGCGGCGGGGATGGGAGCAGGCGCGGGCGGCGGCGAAGCGATGGGAGAGAACGAGAGCCCGTATCTAATACTGGGTGTGAGCGCATTGGAGAAATTCGAGGTAATTAAGGCTGCCTATGGAAGGAGGCGCAAGGATGCGGAGAAGAGAGGGGATGATGCGACCGTAGAGCGGTTGGATAAGGCCTATGACAGGATCATGATGATGCAGCTGTCGAACCGGAGGAAGGGGATTTCGTTTGGTGGAGTTGGAGTCTCCAAGGAAATCAAGTATGCGGACAAGCGGTCGTGGTTTCCATGGGGGCCCAAGAAGGCGGTCGTGGAAAAGAACGACATGCTGATCAATCTGGGTATTGCAGTCCTCCTCACGGCGTGGTGTGCGGTGCTCGGAGGGCAGACCGACTGGAAGCCCCTCCAGTTCATGATATTTGGCTACATTTTCCGCATCTTTACCAAATTGGGAGAGTTTGATGCGCCGGCTCCAAGCTCCTTTGTAAGCGAGGACGAGGAGGGAGAGGAAGGTGGCGCTGCACCGGAAGACACCGGCCGGAGGCTCAGAAATGGGAAGCGGTTGCTTCGAACTCTAGGGTTAGTCTTCAGTTGCGTTGCCTTCGCGTCTCTTGCGTACACGGGGACCTTGAATGCATACGAGTATTTTCTTCAGTATGTTCCAAGGGTTTTGATGGGAGCCCAGGAGCTTTTTGTCACCGGAGTCACTGCAGTTGGCCTCTTCATCATGGCCTCCTTCTACCGATGACCAAGGGGGCTGTAAAACAATCAGATATGACTTTGTATCAGGACAGGATACTTACGGAAGAGTTTTAGGAGATAGCAAAATGAACTGCAACGAGAATTTTGTCGAATTTCTATTAATAATAAAAAAAGGGTTTAGGGTTTAGGTTGCGGAGATTGAAAGAGCTTCTGAGGTACCTGTTAGGTAGGGATCCTGTAATCTGTAAGTAATACTGGCCTTTGAGGATTGATGCGGTATAAGCTACACAGATTCATGGTAGTTTTGAATTGTGGATATTGTGACGTGAACTACCATGTTGAGTCTGTTTGCATTGATCATCTCTTCCGTTATCTGTCTTCCTGTTGTTGGTTTGTTACCGTGTAGGCTGCTAAATGAATCATCTCAAGCACAGAAGCAGCTTGAGCAAGGCAAGAATTCTGTGTTGACAAGAGTGCCGACGATCGTGTTGTGACTGCCTTTGCCGCTGCCATCAATAGCAACAAACCGGACTGAAAAAGAGGCATTTCTTTTATTTATTTTTGTATGCTTGTTTCTGATTTTAGTGCTTTTTGTATCATTATATCTCTTCTCTTCCTTGTGAGATAAAGGGCTACTTCTCATCTAAGCTTGTGTTATACACTAAGCATTGGCAGAGTGGTTAGTTGATGTCGTAGCACTGGAAATTCTAGATATGGATTAAGCTACGGATCATGCTTGTATGGTTCGGTTTAGTAAAAGTAACAGTTTTACATGTTAATATTTTAGAAACCCTCAAAATTTCTTCTTGGTTATAATAACAGGATCCTGGAAGTTTCAAACAACTTATCTAAATTTTTGAAATCTAGAAACGAAGTTCCTAAGTGATGTCCCCTTTTTCTTATTTTTAAGAAGTAAACTGAGGTTTTAAATGCTTTTAAGCATTCAATAGATTCATTTAAATTTGCCATTCCATAAATGGAGAAAGCACTTCAGAACATTTTTGAAACCTGTTTCTTTTACTACATGAGTAATGAAAAGATTTGTAAAGCAGTCGAATGATATCAACTTAAATAATCTAAGACTCGTAGGTTGACTTTTTCTTGTGTGAGGTGAATTCTAGTTCTATCAAGTCTTTACTGGTCCAATTGAGCTTTAGATGAGTGTCTAGCAAAGTTTTTAATCCTCTAACAAGGCATGAAGTGAAATCACAGAATTTAATCATGCATAATATGTGTTTAATAGACTGTATACGATGTACAATTCAACATAATAAAAAATTGGAGAAAAATTACAGTAAATTGATGTTAAACATACAATATTTAATCTGAAGATAACAAATGTTGTAACCATTTGGAAATCTGTGTATTTACCTAATTATTGTATTACTAATAAGTAAAATGTAGGTAATAGAATTCTGTAAGACTCTTTGTAAATTGCATGATCACGACAATTGAAGATAAAAACTTTATTATTGTAATTTAAATGCTAATTACTAGCAATAACCAGCATAATCTGTTATTTTTTTGTAAGCAATTAATAATAAAACTATTATGATACTCATTCTCTTAGGTTTTTATCCTACACTTATACCATATTATTAATAAAAATCAATTTAATAGTAATATTATGGTAGTAATTTTGTGTCTTAAAGTTGTAAAATTAAAGAGTAATTTATTTGCAACATTTTTCAATTTCTGACATATAAAGTTTTTGGGTATCATTTTTATTTGAAATATAATTTCATTATTATTAAATCATAAATTTCTATGTATTTTTTAAACATTATAATAAGTTTTAAACTTATAAGCCTCCTAAATTGATATTAGATTTTTTAAAAAATATTTATTTATAATTTCAGATTATGAATATTTTTAAAAAGATTATGTTATATCATTGTATATTATAGTTTATGTGTTTAAGATTTTTAAATTCAAATATTCAGTGGATTTTTTAAAACCTTCATATTAATATATTCATTGATTAATATATACTTTATTTTAAATATTTTTAATAATTTAGTGTCATAATTATTATCGTTTAAAAAACATAATGATTTATAATTTATAGTAATTTTTTTTACAAATTTCAATTAGAATACTCTTAATCAAAATAAATAAATAAATAAATAAATAAAATAGTCATTCCAATAATCTGAATAATATGGTTTTAAAATATTTGTTTATGTATATTTTACTTTAAGACTAATTGTAAAAATTACTACCAATTTTAAAAGTTCTTATTCTTTATATACTTCTGAATATTCTGAATTAAAATCTCAAGTAGTTCATGTAATTAATTAGCAAATAATATTTCAAAGGAATAATTTTGATTCTTTTTACCTTTTATCTCCCAAATTTACTTAGTCTTACAAAGTGCAATTATCATTTTGTAAGAAATTGAAAAAAAAATTAGTCAACAATTTCAGTATCATTGTTTAATCTCAACATTGATTTTCACATTTTAAATCAGTGATATAGTATAATTTTTACAATACGTGTGACTAAGCACATATCATTTGTTCACACAACAATTGCCATAGTTTTCTTAACAATATCAGGTTTTTTTTCAGCAAAAATGCATTTTATGTGTTCCAATCATGTTCCACAATATTCGTATATTTCATCATGATAAATTAGATTTTCAATATAGATTTCCATTACTTTTTACACAATAATAGTGAGGAGAGATTTGTATTACTTACTTATTTATGTATTTTCTCCCATTTTATCCTCTGTCGCTCCCAACCTCATTTATTTGCATATTCCAGTCGTTACTTCTTCCCTACTTTGAAAATCAGAAATAATTTGCATGCCAAAATTGTACCAACACTAATGCTACAAATAAACAAACTTCGAATTTATGCAAATATTTATGTTTTTACGAATAAAGACATAGAAAACAGTTATATATCCTACTACACAAGCATTACTATTATTTTGATATTTTTCCATTTTCGGCACCAATTATAATTTAGAGTGCTAGTGATGAAATTGTACAAAACAATGAAACAAGTGTCTTCTTCTTCGACTGCGGAACACTATTAAAACCTAATTAAATTATTGTAAGAATATCATGTTCGTTTGATTGGACAGGAAGTTTCCCTACTTGTTTATTTAACTTTTAAAGTTTATTTCCTCCTTTTTTCTCACTTTCTCATTCTTTTTCAGAACAAGGAGGAAATATGGCGGGAAAACACTCGATCTAGGTGGCTGACCCGGTCCAGCACCGAAAGCTCCGTGGATTCTGAAAGTGGTGGGCGTGGAGAATCCGACGTGGCAATGATCATACGTGGGAGGACCTGCCGTGGCAGTGATCCGACGTGGCCAAGCTCCGCCCGTCCCTCTAGGGTTTGGAGGAGAACAATCCAGAGGGTGCGGGAAAGGGAAGCTCGATGCGAGAGCTGTTTTCCAGGCTGAAGAAGAAGACATCGAAGAAGCGAGGGCATGGCGCGGTGTTGATCGCTCGCACCAGGTACAGTACTTCGTTCTTTTCACTGCGCTCCCGCTCTGTTTGCACCCCACATGTGGCCTTGAGTCGTAGATTTTTCCATCTTCTTTCGAGATGCCGGGCATAGGCGAGGTGCTGGCTCTGCCAGCGCCTGAGGAGGGCGGTCTTGGAGTGCTGCCGGAGTCGCAGCTTCCGGCCGATGTCGAGATGAAGGAAGCGCCGGTGGCGCACAAGCCTCCCCAAACGGTGGCGACGCAGACGAAAACCATTGGTATGATCCACCCGCCACCTGATATTCGTAGCATTGTGGATAAAACGGCGCAGTTCGTTGCGAAGAACGGCCCTGAGTTTGAGAAAAGAATTCTCGCGAACGAGAAGAACAACGTGAAGTTCAATTTCTTGAATTCGGTCGATCCGTACCATGCCTATTACCAGCATCGAGTAAGCGAGTTCAAGGCACAGCTTGCTCCGCCTGTCGGTGGGGCGGCGGTCTCTGCGCCGGTGAAAACAAAAGATGAAGTTCGGGCGGCGCAGGAGCAGGCGGAAGCCAAAGCAGAAGTAGTTGCTGCCAAACCCCCTATCAAAGTACTCGAGCCTCCCGAACCTGATGTATATACAGTGCACGTGCCTGAACTTGCTACAACCCTAGATGTAGACATTATCAAGCTAACAGCGCAGTACGTCGCACGGAATGGGAAGAGTTTTCTCACGGGGTTGACCAGCAGGGAGCACTCGAATCCACAATTTTATTTTTTGAAACCGACTCACAGTATGTTTACTTACTTCACGGCGCTGGCCGATGCCTATTCCAAGGTCTTAGTGCCGCCCAAGGGTCTGGTGGAGAAGTTGAATAAGGACGTGGGGAACAAAACAGGTATTTTGGAGCGGTGTTTGCATAGATTGGAATGGGAGAGGTCTCAAGCAGCAGCTCGGCAAAAAGCGGAGGATGAAATCGAGCAAGAGAGGATGCAAATGGCGCTGATCGATTGGCATGACTTTGTGGTAGTGGAGACGATTGAATTCGCCGAAGAAGAAGACGATGAATTGCCGCAACCTATGACGCTGGAGGAGGTAATTGCCAGGAGCAAGATCACCCCTGCAGACGAAGAAGAGGTGGAGGCCACTGAAGCTGGAAAGGAGATGGAGATGGATATGGACGAAGAAGAGCTGCAATTAGTTGAGGAGGGTATGAAGACGACGACGATTTCAGAGGGTAAGGATATAAGTGAGGATCAAGCAGACGAGGAAGAGGAGGCCCCCATGAGGATCGTGACGAACTGGAAACGTCCAGAAGAGCGACTGGTTGCTGAGAAGGATGCAATGAAGATGGTGGTATCCCCGATCACGGGCGAGCTGATACCGGTGAACGAGATGGCGGAGCACATGCGCATCTCGCTCATTGATCCCAAGTACAAGGAGCAGAAGGAACGCATGATGGCGAAGTTGCGAGAGACTACGCTTGCCACAGACGACGAGATCTCACGAAATATCGTGGGGCTGGCGCGGACTCGACCTGACATCTTTGGGACAACAGAGGAGGAGGTTTCGAATGCCGTGATGGCGGAAATCGAGGTGAAGAAAGACGAGCCAAAGCAAGTGATATGGGATGGACACACAGGCAGCATCGGTCGCACAGCCACTCAAGCCATGGCCCAGACAAACATGACGATTGATGAGCAAATAGCTGCAATACATAGAGACAAAGCCAATTTGACTGCAGATGGAAGACCTCTTCCTGGACCAGCTGCACCTCTGGTGCCGAGGTTGGCTCCTACTCCTGCACGACCACCTATGCCTCCTCCAGGTCTCGCATTGAACATCCCCCGTCCAGCAGGGCAGACTACAACCGGACCTCAGTTACCCCCTGTTCGACCACCAGTGGTTCTCCCTGCACCTCCAATGAGGCCTGCACCTGCTCCTCCAACTCTTCCTACCCCAGCTGTGATGCTTGTTCGACCTCCTCCTGCTCCTCCTACCATGATACCGCCGATGGGAGCTGCACCTAATCAGTATGCACCACTTCCGCCTCCACCACCGAGACCTTATCTTCCGGCTGTGCCATTACCGCCTCCACCTCCTCAGATGGGCATGCCGCCTCCTCCTCCTCCCGACGAATTTCCACCACCACCTCCAGAGGAGCCCGAACCAAAGAGGCAGAAACTGGACGAAATCTCACTTCTGCCAGAGGACCAGTTTCTTGCTCAACATCCGGTATGCACGAATTTCTTCTCAGAATTCCTTGTATCTATTTCGCTTTGTTGAATGCACTATATGGCTAATAGATTATCTGCCTATTCCGATAATTATTGGTAACAATCATGCATTGCAGAGCTATTAATCTGTCTTAGTTTCTGCAGTCTCTAACCGCTGTGGGTTTGTTTACTAAATTGGAAGAATGGAAACCGCAGATTAATCTTCAATTACATCTGTTTGTTTTCGTATCCACGTCGTCACATGTGACATGGTTTGATGCATGTTACTTGGATTCTTTTGAAGTTGGAAAAGTGCTTATGCCATCCTCTTCACCCAAATGTCTGGGCGTCTTTACTAGTAGTTCATTTTGCTTCCATGCTGAATGTAATGAATTTTGGAATTCCTAAACTTTTCTATGTTGTTAAGTAGAAGTGTTTTCTGACTTTCTGTTTCTCTCACAGGGTGCGGTACGAATCAGTGTTTCAGTTCCAATCGTCGAAGGCGAGGCTAATTTGAAGGGCCAGACTTTAGAGCTTACGGTGTTATCTTTGTCCGAGTCAATCAAAAGTCTCAAAGAAAGAATCGCAGGGGAGGTTCAATTGGCTGCCAATAAGCAGAAACTGAGCAGTCAAGCTGGGTTCTTAAAAGACAATCTGTCCCTAGCGTACTACAATATTGGTCCTGGAGATACTCTAACACTTGGTCTCAAGGAGCGAGGTGGTAGAAGATAAGCGAGATGTATATTAGCCATGCAGGTCAGCTGCCTAGGAAATACTCAGACTGCTTTCCTGCTTTTGTAGTTATCCTCTAGTTGATCATATGTGATAATCCTACAGCTCTCAAGACGTTTTGTAGAAGTGATTGGTAGTACACATTTCTTTCTGGAGTCCTTCAAACTATTTTTTGAAAGTTTGAGCTCTGCTATGAGTACATGTTAGCTGTGGTGCTGGAACTTGTGTTTTGAAATATGTGGCGTCTGGTATGTGTACGTTATGTATAGGAAAATGTGTATGTGAACGTGTTTTCTGTTCTATTGATCCAGCTACTGTACAACGTGGTGATACGATTTTCTGTCGCTGGTCCGATTCCGTAATTCAAAAGGCTGACATTTTAATTGACATTTACTGATCACAAAGGCGGTCTGTGTATGTACTGGAGGGAAGAAAATTACTGCATAAAAATGCTGTCTGCTTTTGGTTTCATTGTGTTCTCATTTGTGTCTGCAATGCACTCGTCAGCACTCTAAGTTTGTAGAGACCTTGGAGAACGCGGTAGACCGCCTGCTTCAGTGGTGGCGGCCTCCTTTCGGTTTTTGGTGAGTCTAGTCGATTTTCAGGTCTCATTTCATTCCGTGATGCCACACCACATGCGAATATGCTGGCCAATCGATGTTGATGTCGCTCATGCTGGAACTATTTTAACTGCAGGGCGAATATGATATCTGATCTTCCATTGTTTGCGTCTGTATCCTTCGACACCTAAGTGAGAATTTTGAATGAAGCGTTTTGCTGAACAAGCTATAAGAAATCCACCGAGTGATTTGAGGGTCTGATTGTCCAGAAATCCAAAGAACACGTTACAGAACTGGTGGTTAAATCACTAGCAACAAAAGTTAATGTAAACGTTGTAATTCTTGAGCGTTAAGGCACAGGCAAGTCTCGTTCAGCGGAGCTTGAATCTCTCAGAAAAGTTCTAAATCTGATAGCTGTGGGGCATTCAAGCGTGTCAAATGAAGTGCTGGCAGATGAAATAAATTCTTCGTGTGTTCGCTAAATGTACTATAGGCTTCTGGAACGACAAAGCTACAAATTCATCACTTGACCTGTTTGTGAAGTTGTTTCTGATGTTCAACTCATTACGTGCAGACAACTTGAATTCCATTGAGAGGTATTCACATCCACTGTAGCAAAGCCTACCTGGACCATGGTGGAGGAAACTTCCAGGCTTGCCTAGCACCAAATCAGAATCAGAACCATGCCAAGCACATCAATAATTGATTCCGAAAGTCCATGAAATCGCGACACTAACAAAATAACGGGGAAAATAAGTACTGTACACAAGCTTCACAGAGCATATCATTTCGCGAGGCTGAACAAAGACGACCTCACACTCGTCCATCTACCACTACCAAATAACTTCTCAAGAACAGACACTAATGTTAAGATTATCTTCGAAGAGGAAATTGTTCATTGTTGAACACTTCTGATAGATGGACCAACGTTATAAATTTCTGGTGCACTGTCCAGGATGGTGTCCTGTCCGACCCAAAAAAACTGACACCCACACGGGCTGAGTACATTCATGCACTCCCTCGAAAGCCAAATGAACTCCTCAAGGCTGTACCCTTGAGGTTGAAAATTCATTTCAAGACAGTCTCTTTAAAAAGCAGTCCTATTATCTACCCAACAGAGCTTCGCTAACGATTTTTTGCTGGCTATTACGACACACAACTGATTAAAAAGACAAAACAAAACAGTAGAATTAAATATAAGAACTAAGTCAAGCCAATTCACAACAAATTTAACAAACTAGAACCTGTAACTCACTCTGACTTTGACTTTAAGCATGTCAAGCGCATACTTCTGCACAAAACAGTTGTGATATGTTAGCAAAACAAAGTAAAGAAGAGACAATTTTTCTGCTATCAACAAACATGTACGGCAATCATTAACCTACAGAAATGCAAACAAGTCACAAGAATTGTAAATAGCATTCCTCTTTGAAACTCTTGAATATCTCGTTTGACTTAAATATTGCACTTGGTCAATAAATGCATTATTGACCAAGTGCAATATTTAAAACTTGAATAGTTTGAAATTTTTGAATAAATTATATAATCAGCTACTTATCTATAAATTTACACAAGAAATAAAGAGTTCAACTCTAACTCAAAAGGATGCGTCTATTATATCAAACATTTGGGTATAAGACAAAGTAACAAAGAGGAAAATGAGGAACAAAAAAATGCAAGGCTTTCCATGGCCCCGTAGTTTGGACGAGACTGCTTCTAAAAGCTTTTACAGCTTTTCCATGCCCAACAACACGAATTTCTTCCAGTTATCAAATATGTAAGATTAGTTCTGAAATTGATTACAGATTGTATTAAAAAATAAATAAATAGGGATTTAAATTCTTAAATATTGAAATTATTTTACTTGAATAACTTAACTAAGTAAATTTTAACAATCTTATAATTACCAATTAGATCGTATGTAAAAAAAAACTAAACCTATTTCTTTTAAATAAATTAATTGTTGCAAAAACTTCAAAAATTTTTAATTAAAAAATAAAATCGCAAGTTGAAATTAACTGCGCATTAAACCCATCATTAAACTCAATTCAGTTACCTTACCCATTTTTTTGAATTATCACAAAAAATTATGGATAAATATCACATTTTTCATTTTTTAACCTCAGTAAGCGGCAAAGTTCCTAAAATTGCAAGAACGATATAAAGTTACAACATTTACTTTTCCGTCATTGTGACGCGGCTTCCCGAGAGTCGGACCTTTAAAGGAAGCGTGAGCTTTTTTGAGGAACTGTCAACACTTGTTGGCTTCCGGGCTATGGCGGCGCATGGATCTGTGCAAGGAAGCGCTGCAGACAAGACCCACGATGCATGCAGAATGGTCGTCCTCAACGCTGGACATGGACTAAAATCCGAGCAATGTAACAGTTCATGGAAGCGTGACAGGAGCTGTGAGCACGCTGCGTCAAAAAACACTTATCGATTCCTTCAGAAAGGTTTGTCACCCTGCTCATGCATCGTCATTGAAATTGTGTTAGGGTTGGTTTCCTGCCAAGACGTGGGCGTTTGCTGAGTTAATTCAGTCGCGTGCATGATAAGAAAAATAATGTCCGAAATCCTAGTCGTTTTCGACAAGGATAGCTGTTGTGTCGTTTTTGGTTCGAAGAGTTTCTATGAGGTCTGCTATATGTGAGATTGTGGGGTGGGGCAGTTCATAGTGGTAGCAACGTGTGCGGCATTGCGCGAAGGCATGTGCATCTTGTAGGTCTTGCGTGTGATGTTTGAGCATTGATGTAATGAGGAGAACTGGTTTTACAGCACGTAAAATGTAGCGTCCGGGGGTTACTGATCATGAGGTTTCCACTTAGAGTGACGAAGGTAGTTAGGAGGGATTGGTTGCAGTTGTGTATGTCACAGGTCATGCTGTGCTGGACGATGCAAATGGCAGAATTGAAGAGGTGTCCACCGGTGAAGCATTCCGATTGAACGACAAGCGTCTGACGGCAGCTCTCTTTTAGATGAGTGCAACCAACGAGACGCATAGAACCTTGACCGATGGCAGTATCCTCTTTCTTTATCAGAGAGGCGTGTCTGCAACTGCGCTTCAATTCTTGAAACGAAGCAGTTTAGATTCGACTGAATTGGTTCCAAGGCACACGTCTTTTAATTCATGAATGTCCCCCACAGTTAGCTGAATCGGGCCTCAAATGATCTCCTTGACATCGTTCTGCGACAAGACCACTAATCGACGCCAAGGCCTTAAGAAATACGTCGAAGAGATTCCAAAGCCAAAGAGCTTCAGTCGTTGGCTAGAACGTGCTTTTAAGGTTTCTTACTCAACTCACACACTTCCTCACTTGGTTATGGTCCATGCCGCCAAGCAAGGATTCTGAATCTGAAGGTGAATCTAAAAAATCTGTATCTTTCATCCAAACATTCTATTATTCATAGGAAACGAATGTGCCTCACTTGGTCTAATGATTTCATTAGCCTTCTATCGTGCTATATATGTCTGTGAGATGTCGTGTTTCTGTAAGAACTTTGTCATGTGTTTTTAGCTGCGAATCGAACCGTATTCCCAGTTTCTGTAGATTAGCAAACCTTTGCGTATAATCTCTAGATGGTTCTAAATTCGATTACTTGTTAAAAAATGGACACGATTACAGCCAAGACAGATCAGCAGTTTTCGAAGTGTTCGTGGGCATGTTACTGGACTAGGACGCGTGTTCGCTTTGCAAGAAGATGAGTAAGTCATTTACCATGCCCGCAACCCTCTAGATTCCTTAGATATTTACACCAATCACAGGATCACAGATTTGCGTAGAGGCAGTTTCAACTCTAACCTAAGCTTTGAATTGAGGTGACCGCTAATTACCAACTCTGAACCGTACGTGTAATGTGTTTTGAAGTGTTTCAAAGAAAGCGAGGGAGAAACGAGTTTTGTTGTTTTCCACGCCACGTTAGCTAGTCACTCAAAATTACCTCTCAACTGGCAATTGCAGGTTTTGTTCAAATGCGTACACAACATCGACATATACTTTTGCATCTTTTGTTCCGCTGAACCTTTTCCATCAATTTTCACATACAGCAAGTCTTTACTTCCTGCTTATTACATTTCTTCAGCTCGTACCAGAGTTATCCCCTACCAGCTGGATCACAACCTTCGTCCCGCTTGCTTGTATGCTACTGTTGAATGCTGTCAAAGATGGCCACTATGACTGGATTCGTCACCAATCTGACAAAACGGTGGGGATGGTACTCCAATCCAAGACTTTGAGTCCTAGGATTACCCTCTGCAATGCAGGAACATGTCATAAAGTTTTCTAGGTGGTTTAACTGCGTGGACGATGAGTTGCATTTGTCCAAGATAACGATGAATCATGAAGTTTAATTTTCTGCTTTAATTGAACTTTTTGTTTGAATTTTGGAGATCAACTAGGAAAGATCTATGTGTAGCTTTTCAGATACTGTGTGTGAGTAGAACTTTTCATTAAGTTTACTCAGATGAGAGATGGATGGTCACCCATTAGTGACCTGATCGCTGATACCTCTAATTGGGTATCCGCTGATCCTGTGCTAATGCAGGTGAACGAAAAAAATACCGAGGTTTTGAAGGATGGAACATTTGAAAAGCTAAGCTGGGAGTTGGTCATAGTGGGGGATATCTTGAAGGTGAATAATGACGAAGAATTTCCAGCAGACATGGTCTTTTTATGTTCTTCGGATTCTCAAGGTGTGTTCAGTGTTGGAATGTATGCATCTCTCATACTATTTTCCGTAATATGAGAATTACTTGCATTGATATTAATATCGGTAAGAAGCCTCCTATCTCGCATTTTAGTCCTGTCGTCTTGCACACTTGCATCCCATATAATTCCATGGAGAATACAAACTATGGTGTAGTTATCTGTGCGCAGGGTTTGGATATGTGGAAACGACAAACTTTGATGGCGATTCGAACTTAAAAGTTCGCAATGCAATATACCAAAAGGCGTTTATGGATATCAATATGTCTCCATCAAAATTTTCTGGTTTGATAATCAAGTGTGAGCATCCCAATAATCGCCTGCATGAGTTCGAGGGCGTTATCAAACTTCAGGTTCATAATCTTTTCCACAATCTACAGACTGCTGTTGTATGCATGTGTTTTTAACCATTTGCGTGTGCAAAGATTTTCGTGACGAATTTCCTCAGCTGGGTGACCTTCATTGTTGCGACAGATTTCTGAGCTTTGTATCAGCATCATCTTAGGATGTAGCACGTAACGACTTTTTGTGCTAACATTTAGGCACACTACGTTCTATGGCGCTTCATACAAAAAAGAAATTGTAGGTTTTCTTTTGAGGTTCGTGGATCGTTTGCTGAATCTGACAGGAGGGTTAAAGAGTTGGAATCATCGTGACAGGATTTTATGTCCCATTCATTCACCTGAGTCCATTTGATGAGTTTATGCTCCATGACACTTTTGCAGGGTACAGGAAGATTGTTTCTGGACGAAACCAAAATTCTTCTGCGAGGAGCAACGCTCCGCAATACATCTTGGATCCTTGGCTGCGTTATTTTTACAGGACGTGACACAAAGGTTCTTCGTAATATGAGCAGTGTTTCCCAGAAGGTGTGAGCCTAATTGTATCTTTTCTGAATGCTCTCTCGTCTGCGCATGTTTAAATTATTTTCTTCTTGGTGCCCTCTTGGTGCTCATCGTTTAGTAATTATATCTAAGCTTGATTCATACATGTTCTCTCGCTCTTGTGTACCTATTCTGCAGGTGTCTCACTTTGAGGGTCATATTAACATGATATTACCGATCATGGTAGTCTTAAACGTTTTTATCTGCTTCTGTCTGGCTATTGCCGGCAATGTTTGGATGGCAAGACGCACCCAACACCATTATTTACCCGGACAATGGGGGTGGCCAGACTATGGAGTCGGAATTAGGGGCACTGGCGTTCGGTTTCTTCGGTACATTCTAGTAGTTTCTACCAAAAGTGTACCATAAATGGAAAACAGCTAGTCTCGGGCGATAACGTAACATAAAACATAAAGCACTTCGTGTATTGGGTGTCTTTTGTTTTTACATGACGTCCGTTCTGTCTTTACTTGGAGCGGACACTTGGGAATTGAGAATTTGGTGAATGCAGGTTCTTTATACTGATGCATGGGATTGTTCCCATCACACTATATATGTCGCTTGAGTTAGTGAAGGTCTTCCAGTGCCTATTTGTCGACTGGGACCTTCACATGTACTCTCCTGAGGCAAACAGGCGGGCGCTGGCTTCTGCATCTGGAATTCCGGAAGAGCTTGGTCAGGTGAGGCCCTATTTTGGAGTCTTCATTTATTAAATTTGAAGGGGTTGACATGTATCTAGGCCTTGGTCCTGCAATAGGCTGGTTACGAATTCACATGTCCTAATCAATCACCCAACCTGACATTTTCAATATTTATTGATAAATTCCATTGATCTTTACTTGTTTATGTTTTTGTACGAAGGTGGAATATGTCATGGCAGACAAAACGGGTACCTTGACGCAGAATGTTATGACGTTTGTATGCTGTTCAATTGGGGGTGTTTTGTACGGAAAGAAGCTACACGTGGAGGACATTGAAATAGCTACAGGCAGCTCTGTCCAACTCGTTTCCGAGGACGATGTTTTGCGACAGAAATTTACAACTGATAGTGATACAGGCAGGCTTTGTTGTCAATTTTTCACGCACCTTGCGCTTTGCCACAATGCGTACCCTCGGCTTGTGGAAGAAGCGATCGAGTACCAAACGAATTCTCCAGATGAAGCGGCCCTTGTTAAGGAAAACATCCAGTCCTCAAAGTCTTAACCTTCGTTGTCCTTGCTTTAGTACTGTGTCTATTTAACACTATTGGTGTTCCCTGACATCACATGTTGGGAAAGTTGTGGTATATGACCAGTTTAATAGTAAGGCAACTTGACTAATAAGTAACAAATTATTCCTGTTTCTATATGCAAATAACCAGCTGCTCTAAAAACGTGTTGATTTAGAGTTACTGTCATGAGTGGGATTTTCCTACTTTGATCTAAATCTTGGTACACGAATAAGCTTTTCACAAAGTCATGACGGCTATGGGATTCAAGCTGCTGCAGTCGTTGCTGTGTCGGTATTTCTTCCAACTTTTTGGTGAATTATATGTTTTTTTCCTTGCTCCAGGGAGCAGCAGAGTGCGGTTTTCACCTTGATTACCGAAGTGCTGAGGAGATAAATCTCTATTTGGAGGTCAATACATCAAACATTCTCTCTTTTGAGTTTCCATGCTTTTTAGGCTAAAGATTAGGAGGATTGATCCAATTTGGCTTACACAACGATATTCCGTGAAATGATCCAGGGAATAGGATTGGAAAAGCATACCGTTTTGGCTGTTTTGGATTTCACCTGGGATCGGAAGCGCATGAGCGTCATTTGCAAGAATCAACAAGGAAGGTTAAGCATTTTCTTGCAGTTTGACATTTTTACTTGTAAAGGATAAAGTTGTTTCTGAAGTTTGCTTGGTCATTTTGCGTCTGATATGTTTCTGCTGACATGTTTACTTAAATATGACGAGGATTTTGTGATTGGCGCATGAAATTCATTCTCTTTCAAAATGTACATGTGGAACTGAGGCGCGGTGCGAACTTGGCAGGGTGAAGTTGTACTGCAAAGGGACGGACACGGCCATCCTCAAACGCTTGAGGAATCCAAGCTCACCCATGGTTGAAGCAACTATACAACATATCGAGGAATTTTCCCGCAACGGTTACCGCACGCTGTGCATAGCAGAACGCGAAGTACAGTCAAGCGTGTACCTCTATGAAACTCTGCTCTGGATTATTTGTTAGAGAAACTTGAAGTATAACACTAAATGTTGAAGCGGTATCTGAACAATGTTTTTTCGTTTTAGCTGAGAGATAAAGAATTTGAAATCTGGGCGGGACGATTCCTTAATTCAAGTACTTCAGAGGATGATGGAGAATCTCAGCTAGCAATTGCTGCTGAGACAATTGAACGTGACATGGTAAATAGCCATTTTCATACGTTTGACTAGGGAAGAAGATTACGTGTCTGAACATTAATAAAGCTCTTTTTAGTCCTTTTACATTAGAAATCACGCTACTTTTCTCGTAATTTTCCTGATTGGTGAAGGATTGTTTATTTTTACTTTTGTTTTTTTGTTTTTTTATTAGTTTCTATGCGTGAGTCTACCAGGGAAATCTGTATGATTGTTATTTTGGAAGTCTCTTTCTCACGTTCCTTGGATACGCTTAAGGTACTCCTTGGAGCCACAGCTGTGGAGGATAAGCTGCAAGAAGGAGTTGCAGAGACAATTACCCAGCTAGCGCAAGCCGGCATAAGAGTCTGGGTAAGTTGCCTTTCAGCTGTTAAATCGCCTCAGTTTAACTAATTTAGTTGATTCCTTAAGAAAGTTCGGATCTGACCACTTGACGATCACACTGAGCGAAGAGAAAAGTCATGTGCTTCCAGCAACGCATGTGAGGGAGTTGCACTTACTACCCTTCACGTTGTCACTTCGAAGCCACTAATACGCTTGTAAGTCGTGTTATTTTTGCAGCCATGACAAGAATGAGTCCAGCACACTGATATTGTACTGGCAGGTTCTCACAGGCGATAAGATCGAGACTGCTGTAACCATCTCCTTGTCTTGCAATCTGCTCGCCGACTCCATGCACCTCTTCTTCTTCCCAGATGCATTGGTCAAAGTTGTTGGTCAGATGCTTAAAAACATGCTCGACGAAGCTCGCCATCATTTTGATAACCAGCACACTGAAGGTCAGTGTCGATGGCTTTTAAGCAAGTTTTTACAACAGATAATAATTTGTCAAGCTAAAAAACGTACTCGTCAAGTATAATAAGATGCATGCAATGGCATTAACATCGAGGTGTATGATTGATCATGTAGGCCATTCGGAAATGGCCGTTGTAATCGAGGGCCATTCTTTGAGTGTTGCCTTGGAGGCAGCCAATCAAGAGACTTTTCTGAGACTGTGTCAAATTTGCCGGACAGTCGTATGTTGTCGAGTTACTCCTCTGCAGAAAGTTCAGGTGTTTTTCTTTGAAGAGTTAGTTTCACATTCTGCCATTCTCTTCAAAATATGAATTGCTGATTATCTTTATTGCTATGTGTCATGAATGACAAAAACAACTATCACATTATTTTGCCGAGTACAATCTTGACCTAAAATTCGGTTGAGCAATGTTTTTTCTGTGAAATTATGTTCCTTCTACGTCGATTTGATGAATTTGATTGCAGTTGGAAGTTCACTTCACATGGAGATAGTTCCACAATATGTATGTATTGTGGGATCCATGCTACTTTGATGGTCTTGGTCTTACATGATGTTACACTATTTGATTGTAGCAGGTAACGCGACTAGTAAGATCTTATGGTTTTATGGTAGCAGCTGTAGGGGATGGCGCAAATGATGTGGGTATGATCAAAGCAGCTCAAATTGGGGTCGGAATTCGGGGCCGAGAAGGCAATGAAGCAGTAGCTGCAAGCGATTATTCTATAGGTCAATTTCGTTTTCTTGCACGACTGCTCCTTGTCCATGGAAGATGGTACCTATTCAAACTACCGCTTTTGTTCTTTCTTTTTGAAACGTAAAGTGTACTTAGTAATGAGAAATCGGTCTATTCTACTTCGCTTATTAGAACAATCAACTGCATTATTAACTACTGCTTGCAGGTCATCCATGAGGAACAAAGACCTGGCTTTATATATTGTTTACAAAAATGTAATTCACATATCGGCCAACTTTTTCTTCTCGTTTTTCTCTGCGTATTCAGTCCAATCTATTTTTCCAGAAATACTACTTTCAACCTACAATATGGTCTGGACTTTACTCCCTGTTGTAGCAGTCGCAATATGGGAGCGAGATGTTTGTCATTACACTGCTGAAAACAATCCTCAGCTCTATTTGGCATCTAGAGTCCGTGGAACGTATAAATTCGCTGCGGATATTAGCTTTTGGGCCTTGACGGCTATATGGCATGCCATCGTCGCCTTCTTCTTACCTTACTTGGTCTTGCACCAATCAGGGTAAGCCTTTTAATCACCCATTAATGCAGTGATCTCTGTTTTCTTTCTTTTGTACTGAGGCTGTTTAAGAACCGCTTCATTATGAATTAGAAGCTCATGCTCAACATATGGAGGCTCTTTCTGTTAGTGGCTGGGAGCTGAAATACGTTTGCATTTTTTTGAATGTTAGCAATTTATAAAGCACTCACATCTTTTTACAAGTATAGTGAAGATGATGCCATTTCAACATTCTAAGTATAGCATTATGAACTTTCTCGAGAATTTTAGCATTCACCATATAGTTAGGTGGCCATCTGAACGTGAAGAATGTACTTCTCCTGAATACTAGTCACAACCTCTGTGCTAACTCGATATCATTATTTTGGTTGAAATGGGAGTTACTAATTGATATTTTCTTTGCTATCCAGGTTTAATGGTGAGAGTATCGGACTAAGCTCGTTTGGTGCGACAGTATATATACTGGAAGTCGTGATTGTTAGCGTGAAACTCGCTGTCCACTCAACATCGTGGATACCATACCAAATCTTACTACTCTGTGCTTCGGTTTGCTCTTTATTTCTCTTTTTGCTCCTCCCACATTCCCTTGGTATCCACACACAGGATTTCGACATCCTTAGCAAGGACTTGTTTGGTAGGCCAACGTTTTGGCTACTGGTAGGACTCAGCCCCATTGCAGCTTGTCTTCCAGACGTGACTTATATGATGTTCCAGCAGCGTTCTAACCCAGCAGATTCAACCATATTACGAGAACGGGAGAATGGTTGGCAAGATGGGATTTGTAAACAAGGTTCCTTGGACTTCGTAGACGTGATACATTCACTTGCGGATGAAGAATTTGATGATGGGGACTCAAGTACCTCAGAAATTCCCTTAGAGACAGAGGCGATAGCCAGAAAGAAGACATGGAGAGAAATTGTATGTGATGATAGGTTCGATGCAACAGATCATACCCATTCTGCCGTTTGGGACGGAAAAAAGAGCAGTAAAGGGTTTCACATGGTGACACATCTTAATGCTCCACATCAAAAGCCGCGACCTCTGCATAAAGGACCTAAACCCTCATATCGTAAGTGCCTTCAAAATAATATACATTCTGTGACCTTTGGAGCATTTCATTATGAAACTGAGAATCAGTAAGGAAATCATTAATAAGCTAGCACATGAGTTTGAATTTTTTTGCATTTAATCCTATGAGGTTTATTAGCAAACAAGCACTGGAGACGTTCGTTTTTGCAGGAATGTCTGCAAGGCAGTCCGTTTTTTCTTCTAACAAAATGAATGTGCCCAAGGCGGTTGATGGTTCTGATGCTGATGAATTGAGCATGGTATCCAGAAGGTGCTGGAAAATTCCCTCTCAACATTTCAGTCTTGGAGCCTCGCCTCTACGAGAGAAGTTGACATCGGCACGTTTTTGTTGGAAGAGAACCAAACAACTATTCTCTGTTGAGGACTGTTTTTCAGTTCCCAAAAAATCCTACGGTAAATCTCAGCAACCGAAAGATGATTCTTTACTAGAATTATCTCTTCATAAACCTACTGGAAACAAGTCACATCTCTTTGTTAGGATTGCTCCCGAAGTGGAATGTAAAGAACCAGTCAAGGTCATGTTGACTGCGGAGAAGCATTTGCCCTTAGACCCTGTTCATTCAGAGAGGATAGGTTCGTCTTTTTTGAAAGCCTCCGACGATGAAACGGAGTTATTCGGAGAGGACCCACACCCCTATTCTTTGATAGCCGTGATAAATCCCAATGCTGAAGTTCAACCCAACCTTCAACCGGAAATTCAATCAAAGAATAACTCAATCAAGCAACATTCGCAATTCCTGATGTCCCCCGATAGCAATGAACTCAGAGATAATTACTCAACATCTCCAAGTATCGTGTTAAATCCCGAAGCTGATCTGCAGGTTAATTTCCTACTCCTACACCGAAAATAAATCCATTGATTGAAAATAAACAAATATATAAGAGTTCTTGCGAGAATGCCGATAGATCAGTTGTAGGATTATCAATTGTCAACTATAATGAACTGGTCGGTTGTTCTCAACAGGTTACAGAGATCCCGCGTCCAGAAAAGAAATTTGTCATAAATATGCACACAGATTACGTAAATAAAATTGCTCCACCCCTCGCTTCTGAAAGCCTAAGTGAAGAAGCTATGGAAGAATCAGAATAAATACTGTTTCTCATGGCCAGGATGGAGAATCAGAGCTTACTGCGCCGTCTAACAAAGATGACGATAGCACAAAGACGAGAACTGAAGTTGGTGTCATAAGCGAACCAGGACTTGTCCTACCAATCTACGGTTTTCGAAAGCGAGCAGCAATGGTGCTTGTTTGAATTTAAGATGAGGATCAGTCTTCAAATTCCAGGTAGAGGAATTCGAGGAGGATGTCGAGTCCCTTTTGACGCCATCAGTAATGGTCAAACTTCTACTGTAGTTTAGAAGCAATTAAGAAAAGCTCTAAATCAGAGCGATGTGTTAAACTTCCCTCTGAACAGGTGTGATGAAGGCCCACACCATCGTGTCCAAACAACAGTAGAGGATGCAATCCAGTTTATTTATTGTGATTGCAGAACCACTAGACTTCAGGGAACATCTTCCTGACTTAAATTAATCGAATTGGTATAAGAATAAATAACAGGGATGAGGAATCATGTAACTTCTTCCAGACAAACTTCACATCAGCAAATCGGCGTTCAGGACACGGTACGTTCTAAGAAAATGTGATCAACCCTTCGAAACAAAAACTTGTATATTACTGAAAAGGAATATTAGATAAATTTTTAAATGGAGGAAAACGATTTGAAACTTTTTTCGGATCAGATCATCGTCGTAGTGACTTTGAAATACAATAGATTGTAAATTTACAATTATGCCATCACTTGAAATCTTCAACATGCAGTCAACTGATCTTCTAAGAAGGAGAGACTTGGCACGATTGCATTCTTGTCACTTTGAAGGTCGAAGCTTGCTGCCTGCTTGCCTACTTGAACAATAAGACTGGAGTATGCTCTAGACTTGAAAAGCGGGGAGAACGTTGCCCGTAGCTACAATGTTAGATCTCACAAAATTCTCCTTCGGATAGCAGGAAATTAGGGTGGTGGATAGTTCAAAGACACAGTTATACCGTCTATTATATACAGGAGCTGTATCATCACTATATAGAAGGGTCATGGGGGACACGGAATAACTTTAGCACTCAACATTGTTGTTAAAACGGTGTAAAAAATGATGTCTGACTTTGAAGTCCCAAAAACACTTCCTAAGCAATGTAAAAGTTGGAAGCTGCCAAACTACAGAAGAGATTTCCGTCACAACTTAAGGTTGTCTAACTTTGGCCTTTGGTCTTATCATCACTACTAGAATTGATCATTCGAAGAGAACAAGTCCTTTTGCAGACGGACATCGCTGTCTTTGACCATCTCCGAAGCTTGAAAGTGAAACTTGTAAACGATCGTCTGTGTATGGGCTGTTCTTTTCATACATGACTGCTTTTGGGAACTAGTCCTAGCATGTTCTACAAGCAACAAAATTTGCTCTAGCTAGTGGTTTAGTAAATATATTTGCTGCCATGTCTTGGTTGGCGCAGTACATTAATTCAACATCCCCTACTTCTACCTATTGCCTCATGAAGTGCTCCTGAATGTTGTAATGATCGGTGCATCCATGGTAGGTAAGGTTCTTGGCAATCACGATACAAGATCAATTTTCCTCGTAAATGAGTATTGGGTCTAGTTGCTCTATGCAATAATCCTTGAACACCTTTTCAAGTCACAAAGCCTTTTTTGCGGCGATGGTTGAAGCGGCATATTCTGCTTCTATTGATGAGAGCAAGATAGTGGGTTGTTTCTTGCTAGACCACGTGATCAGTGCGCCTTCTATTGCAAATGCAAAGCCGCCTAAAGAGCAGTGTATTACCTGGCCTCTTCTCCAATCCGCATCGGTGTAACTCACCAACTTTAGACTCGCATTCATTTTGCCGTACTGGAGCACCAAGTTCTTTATTCTTTGTAAATATTGAAAAATGCACTTGACTCCTTGCAAATGTAAGATGCATGGATGCCCCATGTACTTGGCAAAGTATTGGCAGACAAAAGCAATATCATACTTCATGCCATTTGCAAGATACAACAAGGAGCCTATGACTCTTTGGTTTACTTTTATCCCATCCACAACCATTGGTTTGTTGTCCTTGTGCTTTGTAAGATGTCCTTTTCCATTAGAGTTGCAATTGACTTTAGTGTTTTCCATTCTAAATTTCTTACCATTAGCTTTTGAATGATTTTTTGTTTGTTGTCCTTGTGCTTTGTAAGATGTCCTTTTCCATTAGAGTTGCAATTGACTTTAGTGTTTTCCATTCTAAATTTCTTACCATTAGCTTTTGAATGATTTTTTTGTTTAATTTAGAGATATAGTGTAGACCTCCTTATCATGTAAAAAGTTTGTATCCAAAAAGTGGTTGAATTCACAAAGATCATTTATCTTGTACTATTTTTGCAATTCTTCTTTAGGTGTTACAAGGATCTTAAATTTTTTTCTTCCAATTAGCATGTTATTAATATATACAATGAGTATAAGTACTATAACACAAGTATGTATGATATACAAGCAAAGATTGGATTGTAAGTGTTTTCAATTAAGATTTGTAATAAAGACTTTTAAATTTTTGTTTAGTCTTCATTTGACTTGCTTCAAGCCATGTATAGTTTTTAATATGTGTAATATTTTAGCCATTTGCTCAAATAGAATGTCCAAATCCTTCAAAATTTGCATGTAAGTATTATCTTCTTTCAATCCATCATCTAGATAAGCAGATACCATATTTAGTTGTAGCTTATTCTATCTCAATGTGGTAACAATTGCAACCAATATGCAGATAATCACAAGAAAGGCCATGGGTGTAAATATCGTGTAGTAATCAATGCTTTCTATCTATGAATAAACCTTTATCAATAGCTATATCATATATCTACTTATAAATCTATTGTTAGTAAATTTCTCACAATAATTCTATTTTGAGTTTATTAATTTTTGATCCTTGAATAGGCAAAAAACTTCTATGTACCATGTTGTTTCAATGAGTCTTACTTCTTCTCCTTTGCATATTTCTATTCCTTGTTAGAAGATGAACTTATGGAAAACAAAATTATCTTTAGAATAGTCTTCATCTATTGAGAGTCTTTGACAATATTTTTTGTTCTAATTGAAAGACCAAAATTTCCTTGTATAAATTCTTCATCTTATTTCAGTAGAGCTCAACTTTTTTGATTTCTTTATATAATATTTGTTAGATCAATTTTGCTTGTATTACA
The DNA here is from genome assembly GCF_059467195.1 of Physcomitrium patens. Lineage (NCBI taxonomy): Eukaryota > Viridiplantae > Streptophyta > Bryopsida > Funariales > Funariaceae > Physcomitrium > Physcomitrium patens. Next base: position 10,457,372 of record NC_143432.1, read on the forward strand.
TTGTTGCAATCATAGTTCTTAGATAGATTCATCTTCTTGTATGTTTTTCATGCTCAATTATTTTATTCATGTCTAAGTCTATATTTGTACGAAGTTCTTTGTACTCTAATTCTATATGAATTTAAGGTTTTTTTGTTTTATTTTCAATATTCTAGTCTTGGGTGTTGAAGTTACAACTTTGCATCATGATCTTCTTTACTCTCTATTTTTGTATTTTGTAATAATGTTCTAATAAGTGTGGCTTTCATATTGATATGAAGAAAAATCACATCTTTATTGAGTGTGACTTTTTTTAATTCTAAGATAAAAAATTTCATACTACTTTGCTATATGTGAATATCTAATAAAGATTTCTTTCTTTCCTTTGGCATCAAGCTTTTGGGGCTTTTTTTTTTGGCACATAATACCAAGTTGAACAACTAAAATAATAGATGTATGAAAGCAATGTTTTTTCATCATTTTTTTTATTTTTTTTTTATTTTTTATTTTTTTATATTGTATTATCAAGTCTTATAATTGGAAATTACTTATGGATCCATATTAAAAATCTTGTTGTAAATACTCAATATCAGTAATCTAATTTTACATTATTAAAAGATATTTATATTCCTTTATAGTTGGTACAAATCATGCACTCAATCATTTCAACAATTTTATATCTATATGCTAGGATTAATATATATTGGATGTATTTAACTTTAAAATATGTGTCCAAATTTTGATTTAGAAATACTTTGTTTTAATCCATGACAAAGGTTTTGACCTTCTTCTCTATTCTTTTTATACCTCTATTTTCCATGCTTAGTACATAATTTAGAATTAATTTTTTACTTGTAAATAAACCATAAAGGATTCTTTGATTTCACTAAACATAGAATAAGCCTTATTTTTGAGCTTTTTGCAAGTTGATATGTTTTTTGATAGAAAAATTGAATTATCACCGGTTCTATCTAAGTTAAACTTACAATCTTTCTTATACAAAGTTGCTACAAAAAAAAAAGATGATGTGTGTTATAAGAACCCAATATACATCCTTCATAACTTTAGAGATGTTCTCTTCTTTAAGGTTCAAAATCCTAAAATACATTTTACTTGATCTTTGAATTATCTTATATCTTTGTTGTAGTAGCTAGATGAATACAATATCATCAAAATTTGAATCTTGTTCTTCTTGCCTTAGATATGTACTTTAGCATTGTTGTAGATGTATACATATTTTAGATGTAGGACTAGTGCTAAGATTGTTACTTAAAATTCATGTAGAATCAACTAAACGGTTGTTGATTGGAGCTTATATTGGATTTCATGGCTTTATTATACTACAAACATGCCAATGCTTGTTATACTATTATTTGGCATAGAACATTCTGGATCACCATTTCAATGCCTTCTTTGTTCGCATGCTCAGTAGATATTCTTTATCTCATAAATTTTAGATTTTTATTTTAATTGCTTAAATTAAGACTTCCTTTCAAATTACTTCTTAAGTTTATTTATAAATAGAAAAAAGGTTGAAGAATTGCTTCTTGTGTATCTTCTTTGAAGAATATCCTTGTGTTAGGGACATATTCCTTAGAACTTTCTAGAGAGAAGTTTCTAGAACCTTCTAGAAAACAAGCCTCTGGAACCTTCTAGAAGAGAAGCCTCTGGAACCTTTTAAAGAGAAGTTTTAAGAAGCTTCTAGAAAGGAAGTCTCTGGAACCTTCTAGAAGAGAAGTTTCTAGAAGCTTCTAGAAAGGAATCCCCTAGAACTTTCTAGAAGCTTCTTAGTTAATAGAAGTAGCTCGAGAAGTTTCTAGAACCTTCTAGAAAGGAAGCCTTTGGAACCTTCTAGAAGCTTCCTAGTTAATAGAAGTAGCTCGAAAAGCTTCCTAAGTAGGAGTATATATAGGGATCGAGGCTGAAGAGTTCTTCAGTCTCGACAACACATCTCTTGGAGTTCTAGCTCACCTTTCTGGTGTTGTTCTTGTACTCATCTGTTTAATCTAGTTCTGCCACTTCTTCTTGAACTTTTTGTTAGATTTCAAGTCTATATTTTGTGTCCGTGACAGTTTGTCGAGACTACACTAACTTGAGATATCAGAGCTAGTTCTTTCTAAGTAGAGTGTGGATTACCCCTCTACTTGAAGGTATACTAGCATTTTTAGAGGTTGTGGATTACCCTCCTCTAAACTGATACTTCTTCTGTTACAATATTGGAGTCTTATTCTTCTTGGAGAGAGTGGATTACCCCTCTTCTTGAAATTCTTAAGGCATTTTATAGGTTGTGGATTACCCTCCTATAAACCAATATTGCCTCTTATAGGGTCATTTTTGTCCTTCTTTTAGAATGGCCGGAGGTCAAGACATTAGTATGACAGAAAGTTCGGAGTCTAAGTTAGATGCTATTATGAATGCCCTCGCTACGTTATCACAAAGAACTGCAGAGATTGAAGGAGTGGTGGCAAGGCTTCATAATGATGGAGTATCTAGGATAGCACAATCTAAACTACACCAGCCTCAAATTTTGGCACTTGGAGAAACAACTTTATCTCAGGTTCGACAAGAACCACTAGTTCTACAACATAAGGAGCCTCGAGTTAGCCTTCCAGATAAGTTTGATGGAACACGTTCCAAGTTTCGAGGATTCGTCAATCAAATCAGGTTGATAACAGTTTTACAGCCCGAACGATATCCAACGGAGGAGTCACGTGTTGGGCTTGTTAGAACCTTACTTACGGGACAAGCTCTATCATGGTTTGCTCCTTTGTTTGAGAAACAATCATCCATATTAAACAACTTCGAAACCTTTTTGGAAGCATTTGCGGAAGCATTTGGTGAACACGATAAGATTCGATGGACTACAACAAAGATCCGGTCGCTATGACAAGGAATGCGTTCTACATCAGTCTATGCTTCGGATTTCAAGCAATTAGTATGCGACATCAATTGGGATGAAGAAGCGTTGATGAGTCAATTCTATTGGGGTTTAAGAGATGATGTGAAGGATTTGCTGTTAACTCTTCCTGATCCACGAATGCTCAATGAAGCCATTAGCCAAGCTGTGAAGTGCGATAATCGCCTATTCCAACGTCGCCAAGACCAACGCTCAAGACAACATACAATTCACCATGCTCCAACTATGTTGGCAAGCGGTGTGAATTCGCATTCATAGGTGGAAGATATACAAATTGATGTGGTACGTATCAAATCTCTTACTATAGAAGAAAAAAAGCGACGTATGGAGGAAAATTTATGCTTGTATTGCAGTGGAGAAGGCCACAAAGTCGGAAACTGCCCCAGAAAGCAAAATCGAGGCATAGTCAAGACTAGGGGAGTATTTGTTCAGGAAAACGAGGATGCCCAGCCACAGTAGGAACTGTGTGGCTGGACAATGAAATATCCCAACAACAATCAGGTTCCTTTCTTTTTGCCCAACCTGCACTTTGTTTTATAATCCCTCTGTTTATCGGCCCTCAAAAACTGAGAACCTTAGCACTATTAGACTTAGGAGCATCTGCTTGTTTTTTAGATGAAGAATTTGCAAAGCGTCATAAGATCCCTTTAGTACAAAAATCAAAACCTATTCATGTTGAGGTCATAGATGGACGACCTTTATTGTCTGGTAGCATCACCCATGAATCAAAACCTATAGAAGTAACGTTTAAAGACCATAGTAGTCATATTATTTTTAATATTATTAGAACCCCATCAAATCCTATTATTCTTGGTCTTTCTTGGTTGGAAAAACATAATCCATTGATAGATTGGAGGTTGCAGAAGATGACTTTTTCCACAAAACCACCCAAGAAAAAACCTAGTAAAAAACCTCGAAAAAAGAAATCCTTATTCATTGGAGCAAGAGCGTTTATAAGATCATCTAAGGAAGGCACTCCATTTTTCATTTATGCGGCTCCAACTATCGAGGAGAAGATCTCAACAGCAAGTATACCGGAGCAATATAAAGATTTTGAAGACGTGTTTCAAAAGAAGAACGCCGACATACTACCAGAACACCGACCATATGATTGTGCCATAGACTTGCAAGAAGGAGCACCACCACCTTTTGGCCCAATCTACAATCTATCGCAAACGGAGTTGGCAGAGTTACGAAAGTACATCGACGAGAATCTAGCCAAGAACTTCATTCATCATTCAAAATCATCAGTTGGAGCACCCATCTTATTTGTAAAGAAGAAAGATGGATCATTACGGATGTGTGTGGACTATCGAGGCCTCAACAAGGTAACAAAGAAAAATCGTTACCCATTACCCTTGATTTCTAGTCTCTTAGAACAACTTGGACGTGCAAAGATCTTTACAAAAATTGATCTAAGGGGAGCTTATAATCTCGTACGAATCAAGGAAGGAGATGAGTGGAAGACAGCATTCCGTACAAGGTATGGTCACTTCGAATATAATGTCATGCCTTTTGGTCTTACCAATGCTCCAGCGGTTTTCCAACATATGATGAATGACATCTTTCGAGAACACCTCGACGATTTTGTTGTCATCTACTTGGACGATATTCTAATATTCTCTAAAAACGAGAAAGAGCATGAGGAGCATGTTCGTTTGGTCTTGGAGAAACTACGCAAGCGAGGACTATATGCCAAATTAGAAAAGTGTTTATTTCACCAGACGGAGATGGAATTTTTGGGGTTCATTGCGACTACAGAAGGTTTGAAGATGGACCCCAAGAAAGTAGAAGCAATCATGTCTTGGGAGGTTCCGAAGATGGTTAGAGATGTACAATGCTTTCTTGGTTTTGCTAACTTCTATCGGATCTTCATCAAGAATTATTCTCAAGTTGCTGCTCCTCTCACTCGATTAATATGCAAGGATAAGTTGGAATGGAGACCTTTGGCGGAGAAGGCATTTCAAGATTTAAAGATAGCATTTACTACAGCTCCAATTTTGGTACATCCAGACTTTACAAAGGCCTTCTATTTAGAAACTGATGCTTCAGATTTTGCTTTGGGAGCTGTGCTTTCACAAATGAGTAAAGATAAGAAGCTCCATCCAGTTGCATTCTATTCTCGGAAGTTCTCTGTTGCTGAAATCAATTATGAGATCCACGATAAGGAACTTCTTGTTATAGTGGATTCTTTTGAAGAATGGCGTCACTTTCTTGAAGGAGCTGCACATCCAGTAACCGTATATACGGATCACAAGAATTTGGAGTATTTCATGACGGCTCGAATTTTAAATCGGCGTCAAGCTCGGTGGAAAATGTCGCTATCTAGATTCGATTTTGTTATCACTTATCGACCTGGAAGGCAATAAGGACTATCCAATGCTTTATCAAGGAGATCGTATCTTGCACCAAAGGCTGGAGAAGCAGTGTTTGATCAACAATGTACAACGTTATTGAAGCCAGAGAGATTTCAACTTTGTGCTACTATTGTATCATTTAATGCTGACTTCCTAAACCAGGTACGTGCTATGACCATTAAAGATTCAGTAGCCATTGATATCAAGTAACGTACCAATGACGACAAGTTCAAGGTGGAGGGAGATCTTTTATACTTTGAAGAGCGATTGTACATTCCAAAAGGACTAGCACGACTCCGAGTTCTTCAATCTCGCCATGTTTTTCCAGCTGCGGGACATTTTGGATTCAACAAGTCATTGGAGCTTATTTCTCGAGATTTTTGGTGGCGCCAAATGTGGAAGGATGTGAAAGATTTTGTCTTCTCTTGTGACATCTGTTCAAGATCTAAGAATCCTCGGCATCGCCCTTATAGACTTCTACAGCCATTGCCAATTCCACGTCGACTATGGTCTTCAATTTCTATGGACTTCATCACGGACTTGCCATCATCAAACTCATTTGACAATATCTTTGTCGTGGTAGATCGGCTTACGAAGATGGCACACTTTGTTCCTTGTAAGAAGACATCGTCCAGTGAAGTCACAGCAAGACTCTTTCTCGATAATGTGTATCGATATCATGGACTACCAGATGATATCATATCAGATCGAGGTACCCAATTCGTGTCAAAGTTTTGGAGATCTCTCTTTGGGATATTGAAGGTGGATATCAAGCTTTCTTCAGCTTTTCATCCTCAAACTGATGGCCAAACGGAACGGGTGAACCAAGTCTTGGAGCAGTACTTACGATGCAGCATCAACTATCAGCAAGACGATTGGACTGCATATCTACCGCTAGCCGAGTTTGCATATAACAACACCCTCCATGCGTCAACTCAACAAACACCATTCTTTTCCAACTATGGGTATCATCCGAAGCTTGATTTATTGAGTCTGTCAATAAATAATAATCCAGCAGCTGAAGGATTTGCGAAGCAACTATCAGAGCTTCAAACTATGTTGAAGCTTCAATTACAATCTGCTCAAGAATCCTATAAGACGTCTACAGATAGATTTCGGAATCAAGCACCTACTTTCAAAGTTGGAGACAAAGCGTGGCTTCTTCGATGAAATATCAAGACCAAGCGACCATGTGATAAGTTGGACTATCGAAGACTGGGACCATTTATCATCCAGAAGCAAATTAATCCAGTGGCATACCGGCTGGAGTTACCGGCTTCTATGAAGGTACATCCAGTCTTTCATGTTTCTTTGTTGGAACCTTATCGAGAGTCATCTTTTCCTGGAAGAGTGCAATGTCCGCCACCTAGTATTGAAATCGAGAACCACGAAGAATACGAGGTTGAAAAGGTATTGGATTCACGGCGAAGGTGAAGAAAGTTAGAATATCTTGTTCATTGGTTTGGCTATGACATTAATGAGTGAACGTGGGAGCCAGCTGAAAATCTTGCGAATGCGCCACAAAAGGTACAGGAGTTTCATCAACGACATCCCAATAAACCTAAATCAATTCGATGATAGCTTCTTTTTGAAGCTTGTTCTCCCAACAATATAAGAAAAGGAGAGAGCACCAATAAAATTCATAGTTGATGTAGTTATTTTCTCCAAGATAGATCGTAGTTTGGTCTTTTGATATGGATAGCCAAGAGATAGATACTATGCCAGTCAGAGTATCGCAACCGAGTAGCTCACGAAGGCGACTCCGAGATGAAGAACTACATGTACCACGATGACGACGGAGGATACCGAGTAATCGATCACTGGTGATCGTATTTGAGATCGAGCCTGCTTACGATGGTCAACCAGAAGGCGTGTTTGCAGGACAATTTCACAATGAGGACACGGAAGTTCATGCTTGGTCAGAAGTCGAAGGCGTGGGCCACTACCGTTGGCTTCAAGGGTCGATGAACCACTTGCCTCGTGAACAGCAGTTGGAGTTCATAGCAGAAGTTATGCAACAGATCTTCATTTTCTTACGTTGGTACTGATCAACAACATTGCTTTTCAGAGACCTCAAAGCTAAAGGAGGGGATGATGTTAGGGACATATTCCTTAGAACTTTCTAGAGAGAAGTTTCTAAAACCTTCTAGAAAACAAGCCTCTGGAACCTTCTAGAAGAGAAGCCTCTGGAACCTTTTAGAGAGAAGTTTCTAGAAGCTTCTAGAAAGGAAGTCTCTGGAACCTTCTAGAAGAGAAGTTTCTAGAAGCTTCTAGAAAGGAAACCTCTGGAATTTTCTAGAAGCTTCCTAGTTAATAGAAGTAGCTCGAGAAGTTTCTAGAATCTTCTAGAAAGGAAGCCTCTGGAACCTTCTAGAAGCTTCCTAGTTAATAGAAGTAGCTCGAGAAGCTTCCTAAGTAGGAGTATATATAAGGATCGAGGCTGAAGAATTCTTCAGTCTCGACAACACATCTCTTGGAATTCTAGCTCACCTTTCTGGTGTTGTTCTTGTACTCATCTGTTTAATTTAGTTCTGCTACTTCTTCTTGAACTTCTTGTTAGATTTCAAGTCTATATTTTGTGTCCGTGACACCTTGTTGATCTTATCTTATTTTTTAGATCCTAAAGATTGCATCAGTGGATCTCATGACTTGAATAGTGCTTTCAACACCAAAAATGCTATGCTTTGTTTACTCATCTCTCTTCTTCTTTTGATATAATAATTTCTAAAGTCAAAGAATTGTGAGAAGAAGTAATTATATAGCTTCTTTTATAAGAAGAAATTGGTCATTACTTCCCATAGCTTGTACACTTTGGCAATCTTCTCATATATCTCTTGTACAGTGAAGCATTTTTGGATGTAGATATATTAAGAAGGTTTCATATTTAGTACAATCTACTATCAAGACTCAAGTACTTCTGAGTTCTACTTTGATTGTTTATTTGCAGGATTAGTATTGCCAAGGCATGAAACTAATTTATTCATATACTTATAGAATTACCTTGAATTTAAAAAGTATTACATCATAAAGCTCCACGTGATGAAGTTCTTCTCATTCAAATGATTGATTTTCTAATTACTTGGAGTTGAAATGGTTACTACAATAAAGATATTCTTAGAATTTTTTTTTTTACATTTGTGAAGTAGATTAAGACAAAGTTAAGACAATTTGGAGTCTTAAGCAAGGATATGCTTCTTCTGATTTTAATAATATTGAGCATTTCAACTACCAAAAGCATTAAAAGACTTATTATAGAAAAAAAAAATCAAAAAATTCAAAAAAATAAATAGTCTTCTATCAAAAATTAATTTTAATATACATAGTTTCAGTGTTGAAAAATCAACACTCATTAATCATGTCAAGATATCACCTACTTACATCAAATACAATTTGAATAATTTATTTCAGTCAATGACAAGACCACTACATCCATGCTAAAGATATCTATGGCAACATGATAAATCATTGCCTACTTAACAATCTCTATTAGCAATCTCAATACAAATTGGTGAAATAAAAAGCAAACAAAATTTAGATCAATAAATGGATTTTTCAAGGCTTCAATTCTTTATAAGATTCTATTTGGATACTTAGATTTTATTGCATAAAATAAAGTCTTAGAACTTAAATCAAATGAAATATTTTTACTATATGATTTAAAGATGCTATACCACCAATTAGGTAATAGATGATGCTTCCCACCATTGACTTTTCATAATGATTTGCCAAAAAATAAATAATACTTGTGATCTATATTCCATAAACCTAAAATTTTAGCATTAATGTTGCTAGAATTTTCTCAAAAATTAGTTGACTTACAAATTTGGCATTAAATATGATGAATTTTTAAGCTCAAAAAATGTAATATTGAATTATATTAGAACTTAAATGTAGGATGTTTGATAAAATATTAAGTTCAATAAAAGATAATAAACATTCTTAGTTGGTTGTATATATTAGCATATATGGCTTATACAATCAAAGAGGGTGTATTTATAAGGATTATATCCTTTCAATAGAATGTGAGTCTTGTTGTTAATTAAAATCTGTTTATTTGGCCTATGTTTTCTAATACACTTGGATAAATACATTGTGGTACAAGATTGATTTTTTTAAGCACATCAAACAATGGCAACTTAAGAGCAAGCTTTGGTCTTAATAATTTTTTTGTAAAGATATCAATGAGCATTACATTAATAAAAGAATATTTAAATTAGATTTTTTATATTTCTAAGAATTATTGTATGAAATAATAACAAATTATAACATGTTTGATATGAAAATGAAATTTTATTGTATCTACAAGGAAAAAGATTGATTGGTTTTTGTTATAAAAATTAGGATTTCATGATTTAGGTTTGTTGTTTGATGGACATTGTGAAAGAAGTGAGACAATTAGATTTCTTTGGAGGTGGAGGTAGCCATAGCCATATATTTTGCATTCATACTCGAAAGTACTATAGATTGTTGATTTATCAAAGATCAATTGATGGTGCCTATGGAGAAGAAAAAACATAATCTAAGATGGAACAATATTTGTCTATCTTATTGGCCAAATTTTTGTCACTTTAACAAAAAAAAGACCTTTACGGAGAAGCAATTTAGTAATATTCTAAGGTGTAGTTTACAATACTACAAATATTTTGAAATGCATGTTTGTACATTCAAAAATATGGCTGATCTAAGTTATCCATATATTGCAATAAGAAGCTCATTACAAAAGTAAGATTGAGACAAGTACAAATGCTTATCTAATTGAAGGATCTCACATCATTTGAGAAAAAAAAAAATCAACATAACATACATAATAGATGAAGTTGGAGAACAATTAGTTGCAAAGATCTTTGTGCCATAGGTGAGAGGAATCAATATCGACTAAGTATCTAAAAAATTAAATTTGATGAGAATTGAATTTGATGAGATTTGTTTCAAATACAAGCTTTGCAAAATCCAAAGCCAACCTTAGTTGATATCTTAGGTGACTTGCAATCTTCATACATGGTAAACTTTACCTAAATTAGAGAGGAGAAATCTTGAAGAAAGTTAATTCTTAATAAATTATAATAGTTTAACATTGTTGCTACCTAACATGGTGTTTTTAATATAGAAAGTGAGGTATAATTAAGGTAGTAAACATTTCTATATGATATAAAATTTACAATACCAATAGTAGCTAGAAATGAGTCAATAACTTAAAACCATTCTTTAAAGGAATACTTTAATTTATAAAAATATATTTTGAAGGTGACACACAAGGTCAAAGTGTGAAAGAGTTATACTATCAAAAATATTTATATGGATTTTTTTTCAAAGAATTTTATTAAGAAATACTATCTTCATGTCAATTTAGTAGACATGGAGATTATATTGGATAGCAAGAGCCAAGATTAATCAAATTGATTGTATATGGACTATAAGAGAAAAAATATTTGTATAATCAAGGCTATAAATTTGGTTGAATCCATACATAATTAATTAAACTTTGTAGCAGCTAATAAAACCAAAGCTTTTAAATTTAACTTAAAAAATCCACTTGCATATAATAAAATGTCAATTTTGAAGTAATTTTGTAAATATCTATGTTCCATCGATAGCATGTAAGTTAAGTTCTTTTATAATATCTTATTTTTAGTAGTGAGCCTTGGTTGAATTAATGACTTATGTAAAATTGTTGAATTCTATGAGGACATTGATGAGAGTGTACAATGATTATTTGTTGGATGGAGGATTGTAAGAAAGAATCTGCAATTAAAAAACTTGAACAATAAGCATGTGTGAACGTTATTGTATTGTAAATTAGCTATCATGTAAAAATAATGCACATAAATATTTAATATACAATTTATTATACAATGCAGTGAAAGCCATGTTATTAGATTTTAGTAGATTACAAAATAAGGTTAGATTATTACTTTGAAGTACTTAGTCTAAAAGACCTTTTATGGAGGTTGATTTTATGTTGATAATAATTTATATATATTTAGAGCCACTTTTATTAGACATTGGTGATTATTAAAATCTTGTTTTATTTTTTTATTTGATATTTGGAATACATACTATATAAAAATTATTAGAAAAAAGATTAAAGAAGGATTTTTATACAAAATGGAATGATTAGACCAATTATATGGATGAATGGAGATGGATGATAAAAATCTCCATTCCTATTGGCCAAAAGTCATGCCAAATGGACTTCGAGGAGGTTGCCTAAAGCCTTATTAGGGATTAGAATTACTCTTTCAAGGACATTCAAACATTAAAAGTTAAAATTATCAAGTTTAGGATTTTGGATATGATTTTGGTACATATTTAGTGTGAATTAAAATTTTTTTGAAGGAAATATAGGCACTCAAAGTCTAGGTGTCAATTTTGTACCTATTGTCACTCTTTGGAGCATAACGCACACATATAAAGAGCTTTTGAGGATCAAATTGAGTAATATGAAAGTTGATTTAAAGAACTACATTTTGCATATAAAAAACAAAAGTTTTAGGATTAATTTAGAAGAGCAATGACTACTTGAAGACATCACTTTCAAATTGAGGTTTGTTAATAAACCAATTTCATAAAAGATTTGGTTCTAGCCATATCTCAAGCATTTGGACAAATCTTTACCTTAAGTTTTTTACAAATGGACATTATTATGTTATAATTTTAAATACCAAATTTTATGGTATTTAAATTTTGAATATTTGAGATGTGATGAAAATAATACTTAGGTGCCAAATAATCTATAATATATTTTATTTATTTTATTTTAATTTAATTTTTTTTGATAAATATTAAGAATAAATTCTAAATTATTTAGAAATTTGAAAAAAATTAAATAATTAGAACAAGAGCTATAAAATTTTAAAGTTTAGAGAAAAAAAGTTTTTAGAAGAAAAATATATTTTGAAAGGATTTTGTTTCAATTTGAGCATTTTATGTAAAGTAAAGGAGTTTTTGGAAGCCAAGATTTTAAATATATATTAAAAATAGAGATATGGAGCTATGAAAAAATTATACTATAAAGGTGGATTTTTGAGAAGAGATTATGGATTTTCTTTAGAATTATTGAAGATCTAACTTATTAACAAATGATTAGTCATGATTTGGTATAATAAAGGATATTAGAAAATATTTTAGATATTCTAGAAAGCCTTATGTACAAACCTTATTAAGAATATCTTTTGATATTATTGTATTTAATTGTATTTTATAATAAGAATATATGATTTATTAGAGCTTGGCCAATAAGTTAAATTAAACTATTTAGAGCCAAGTATCCAATGTATTCTCAGATTGTAAATCATGCCATACAACAATGCTCTTAAAGGAGAGGCAAAATAATAGAACCAAAAGACTAAAACAATGTAGCAATAAATGTAGAGGTACTCAGCATAGACACAAGCATGGATGTAGACAAATTTATAGGCAGTGGAGTAATAAGAAAGAAACAAAATCAAGTAATATAGACATAGTGTCATTGGATTCAATTGTGACAAGGCATAGAGACTTGGAATTAACCAAAGCTAAAATAATAATTCTATGAGAGCTATTGTTATGAAAAAATAGAAGTATCAATTGAAATTTTTTATTGAAAGAAATTGATTGTAGAAGTATAAGTTTGGAAGTAAAGAACTCTTCTTCAAAGACAACATTGTGAAATACTATCATCACACTTGTAGTCTCATTTTGCAGTTTATAGGCCTTGCAAAGAAATCTATAGCTTAAAAAAATATATTCATATATATATTTTTAATTATTTTGACTTGAAAGAGATCACAAATTTTAGAAAATATTTACTTTCAAATATTCAAAGGTAGAAAGATTAGGTTTTTTTTGGTGCCATCTTTTAAATAGAATTGTTTTACAAAAAATTGCTTCAATGGAAGTATAATTTTGAAGATATTTTATATATGTAATTGCTTCACTTCAATATTAGTTGACTGATTTGGCCTCATATAATATACATTTCATAGAATTGAATAAAGTTTTATTTTTGTGTTCAGCAATTGTCAAGGACAAGAACTCAATAAAAAAGTAATTTAGACAAGTGAGCCTTTACTCAAAGAAAGGTAACAAAATATAAATAAACAAGTATATATATTGAAAGAGAAACTGGAACGGCTATTGCCAAAAGACAAGAAAACTAGAGACCCTTGAAACTAGACTGGAAGCAAAAAAAGAGTTGACAGGAGTGAAGAAGGCTTCCTTCTTGTTTCTATATATACTATCTAATTAGGGGCTATGTGGCGACATTCTATAGGACCTCCAATATATGTTGACTTTGTAGAACACATGCCTTGACTTACAAGGCAAGTTTTTCTACGTGTAGACCACATAGTTAGCATGTTCTTCAAGCTAACAACATGTGTGGCATATGGCCAACTTGTTGACCACGTTTCTAATCCAAAAAGTCAATTAAAGATACCTATGAAGTCGAAGCAGCGTCTATGAAGCTTCTAAGAAGCTTTAATATCAAATACTATAGAATTAATTTATTTTTACTTACTTTTACTTACTTCTACCTATTTGTATATGTAATTTCTAGCTTACATGAGTATGTCCGTGACATTATCCTTCCATCTAGGGACGAGTTCCACGAGGAGCGGTCATCATATGTTGAGGAAATCTATGATGCGACAAATTGTATTCGCCACATACTCTGATCTTTGTTTTCTTCATAGATGATTGATAAGGCCTCTCAACCATTGGTAGTGTCCCATACAAGGGCGGAAAGACCACCCTGTTATTTGATCATTGTTGAGGCCTTCATAACTTCTTTCGAATAGAACATTTGGAACACCATCAGAAGTTGTTCCTACCTCTAACAAAATCACCAAACATTGGGAGTCCCTTCCCAAATTGTGATACCAAACGCATTGTATCTCATAATCTATTCAAAGAAGAATATGTTGTTCTTGAAGATCTTCATCTAGATTGCATCATCTTAAAGGTTGTATCAATCGTAATGTCTTGTTCGGGAGGTCAGCAAATGAAGGCTCTTGAGTCGAATCCGCTAGTTATTGGTTCTCCATCTCCTGAGCGTCACAACTACAAAGAAGTTACAAACAAGGATTGGAAGTAGAATGTTATCTTGCCTAGATGTTGTTTCCTTTATAAAGAAGGTTTTCATCTTGATTTTGATGGATGTCATCGATGAAAAGCCTCCACCGCCTTTATTGCATTTGCAAGATTCTTTATTGGCTCCCATGTGCATTCACTAATATCATATCCGTGCCAATAGACAAGATATTCCAATTTATTTCGACGTCGCCTTGAATCTAAAACTTCTTCTACTTCAAACTCTTTATTATTGTCCACTTCTATAGGAGGAGGTCGAGCTTGTCGTCTTTTTAGTATGTCCATTGTCTTGAATGGTTCAAGAAGAGATACGTTGTTGTAATATGTGAAGTCTTGCTTGAGAATGCTCCGGACACTTGGCTGTGGAAAGAAGAATGGAAATTGCAATAACAAAATCTTAATTCTAATAGAATAGTAACAATACTTTAATTAGACCATAATAATGCTAAGCAAGCTTAATCAAATTCAAAAAAACCTCAAAGAAATTTCAAACAAACAACAAGAATTCTTAAAGAAATATTAGAAGGATCACAAATATCACTCAAATACATCTCAATTCAATCTTAATTTAATTCTAGTTAAAATCCTATTGAACTTCATTCAAACTTTAGGCAGAAATTAATTGAATCTTGAATCCTAATAAAATCCTAAACCCTAAATCAAACCCTAAATAAACCTTAAACCAAACCCCAATCAAATCCTAAACAAAATTATAATCAAATCCTAAATCAAACCCTAATCAAATCCTAATCCAAATCCTAAACCCTAAACCAAATCCTAATCCAAACCCTAAACCCTAAATAAAATCTTAATCAAACCCTAAATCCTAATCCAAATCCTAAACCAAATCTTAATCTAAATCCTAATCCAAATTCTAAACCCTAAACCAAATTCTAATCCTAAATCCTAAACCAAATCCTAAACCAAATCTTAATCCTAAATCAAATCCTAATCCAAATCCTAAATCCTAAATCAAATCCTAATCAAATCCTAAATCCTAAATTAAACCCTAATCCAAACCCTAAATCCTAAACCAAATCCTAACCAAATCCTAAATCCTAAATCAAATCCTAATCCAAACCCTAATCAAATCTTAAATCAAGCCCTAAACCAAATCCTAACCAAATCCTAACCAAACCCTAACCAAACCCTAAACCAAATCCTAGTAATTCCTACAATAGATTTAAACCTCAATAATCAATGAATAAACCGTCGATCTTAACTAAAATTCTGCAAGCTTCTTAAAAAATAAGTTAAAAACAAGCACAAAAAAATTGAAAAGGATCGGAGTTACGAAATTGACGATAACCTCAAAAATGTGCTCAGGTATTGGTCGGCTTCCTTCTCCAAAATGATGCCAATCTTCCAAAGCCAATATCTCTCTTTAGCACCGTTCGATTGATTTTAAAATTCTCATGCACATAGAATAATAAGTCTAATATCTTGTCACATAAGTTTCACTCCAATCCAATTAGTTGATTGCAAGAAATCTTAAAAACCCCTACTAGACCTAAAATTCTACTTTCTGAGACCTTGACCCACTTAAACCTCAATATTCCTTAATTAAACCGTTAGATTGAGCTCAAATTTACAATACACATTGAAAACAACTATAACCATAAATTCACAAAATTTCACCCGTAGATCTATTACAAAACTCTCGAAATCATCCAAAATATAAACCCTATTTTATTTCATAAAATCCAAGTGATCTGAAAAAAATCTTGACTTTGCAAAGCTCTTTCAAAATCATAACAACTCCAAATCACCAAAAATCAATGCTTATAGTAACCCTATCCAATCTTCTATCAAACTCCACTCTCTGATCTACCAAAGAATCCTTAAGTCGCGGTGAAAGCACAGTTTTGTGCCTTGGGGTTTGATTTCGACCTAGGTTCATAACCGGCCCTCTTTGGGTATCAACTTTTGTCTTCTTGAGGTAATTTTTACTAATTTTCACTCCTTACTCCTCCCTACATATGCCTAAATCTTTTATTTTTCTAATCTACCTTATTTTATCTTGTTTATGGTCTTACAAAGTAAATAGAAGCATAATTTGTAAATAGGCATCATTAGCACCTTTAATTTTTCTACCTTTTGACTAATATCTATTTTTCCAAGATAATTTGCTACAATGTTTTTGAAGTGAGATCTTCAAAATGTGATATTTTTTTCACCCTGTCACTTTTTATCTGTGTTATATCATGACAACGTGGAATACTGGATGGATTTTCATTGACTCTGGTAGATGTAAACGATATGCAACTGGATTGATTTGTGCAGAAATAGAAAATAGTCCAAGCCTTCGATATTCCAACTTATCACAGGGACGAGTGGTCTTGATATTATGACAAAGTAGCCATACCTTATCACCCAAGTGAAATGGTGGTTGTTCCTTTCGATAGACATCTGCATTGACCTTTTGTTGTTCTTGAGCCTCTTTTAACTACGCCTTCATCATTGCATGTAGCTCTAATAAATGAATTGCTAAATCTTTCATAGTAGGATTATCAACTTTTGAAAAGTCAAAAGTATCAAGTCGTAGATGATAACCAGAATTAACAAAAAAAGGTGTTTGTTTTGTAGAAGAATGCACCGCATTATTGTAAGTAAACTCTGCCAATGGCAAAAGAGTTGTCCAATCATCTTATTAGTAGTTAATCGTACATCTTAAATATTGCTCCAAAGCTTGATTAACATGCTCTGTTTGTCCATCAGTTTGAGGATGGAATGCTGAAGATAGTTTTATATCCACTTTTAGAATCTTGAAAAGAGTTAGCTAAAATCTTGATACAAATTGAGTTCTCTTATCTGATATAATATCCTTAGATAATCCATGATAGCAATAGATATTGTCAAGAAAGAGCTTAGCTGTTTCTTCACCTGTGATAGATTTTGTACATGGTACAAAATGTGCCATCTTGGTAAAATGATCTACTATCACAAATATAGAATCATAAGAACTTGAGATTAGAAGATTCGTGATGAAGTCCATAGAAACAGAAGACCATGGTTGTTTTGGAATAGATAATGGCTGAAGAAGTCCAAAAGGTCGATGACGAGGAATTTTTGATCTTGAGCAAACATCACATGATTGTACAAAATCTTTGACTGCCTTCCACATTTGAGGCCACCAAAAATCCCTAGATATCAGCTCCAAAGTCTTACTATATCCAAAATGTTCTACTGAAAAGTCATGATGAGCTTGAAGAATACATAAACGTGCTTCTCCTTGTAGAATATATAGGCGTCTTTTGAAATAGAGTATGTTATTCTTGAACTCGAATTTAGAGGGATCATGAGATTTAGAAGAATTATTCTTGATATCATGAAGAAGAGGATCTGAAGACATACTTAATTGGACTTACTTGAGAAAAGTTAAATCAACAGTCAATGTTGATTTTATTGCTCTAAGATGAAATTGCTCCGGTTTCAAGAGAACCATTCTTTGTTGTTCAAAAGTTGCATCTTGTTCTTTTGGTGCAAGATAAGAACGTCTAGACAAGGCATCAGATAAACCTTGTTATTTTTCTAGTCGATAAGTAATGATGAACTCGAATCTTGATAAAGACATGCTCCAACAAGCTTGATGATGATTTAATACACGTGTTGACATGAAATACTCGAGGTTCTTGTGATCCGTATACACAGTGACTGGACTGGAAGCACCTTCTAGATAATGATGCCATTCTTGAAAAGAATCCACAATTGTAAGAAGTTCTTTGTGATGGATCTCATAATTGATTTCTGCTGCTGAGAATTTTCTTGAATGAAAGGCTACTAGATGAAGTTTGTCATCTGTTCCCATTTGTGACAAAACCGCACCCAGAGCAAAGTCTGATGCATCTGTTTCTATAAAGAACGCTTTGGAAAAATCGACACGATACAAGATTGGTGCAGAAACAAACATTGTTTTCAAAGATTCAAAAGCAACTTCCGCTTCTTGATTCCATTAGAGTTTGTCTTTACAAGTCAAACGTGTAAGTGGAGTTACAACTCGAGAGAAGTCTTTGATGAAGATCCGATAGTAGTTGGCAAATCCTAAAAAGTATTAGACATCTCTTCCATTTTTGGGATCTTCCAATCTATAATAGTTTGAACTTTCTTAAGATCCATCATAAGTCCATCATTTGAAATGATGTAACCTAAGAAATCGACTTAAGTAGTATGGAATACACACATTTTTATCATGGCATAGAGTCCTGTATCTCTTAATTTTTGTAACACATGACAAACATGAAGTTTATGTTCTTCTGGATTCTTAAAATAGATCAAGATGTCGTCTAGATAACAGACCACAAAATCGTCCAAAAACTCTTGAAAAACATCATTCATTAGATGTTGAAAAGTTGCTCGTGCATTTGTAAGTCTGAAAGGCATGACGTTGTATTCAAAATGTCCATACCTAGTTCGAAATGCAGTCTTCCATTCATCTCCTTCTTTGATGCGTACTAGATTGTATGCTCCCCAGAGATATATTTTTGTATAGATCTTAGCTTGATTCAACTGATGAAGAAGTCCAGATATTAAAAGTAGTAGATACCTATTCTTGATGGTTATCTTATTGAATTATCAATAATCAACACACATCCGTAATGATCTATCTTTTTTCTTCACAAATAGAATTGGAGCTCCTGCCAGAGATTTAGAATGGCGTATGAAATTCTTGGCTAGATTTTCTTCAATATACTCCTTGAGTTCAGTCAACTCATTTTGTGATAAACTGTAGATTGGTCCAAATGACGATTGTGCTCCTTTTTGAAGGTCAATTGAGCAATCATAGGGATGATGTTTCGAAAATGTATCTGCATTTTTTTTTTTGAATACATCTTCAAATTCTTGATATTGGCTTGGAATGCCACTTGAAGTCTTTCCACCAGTAGAAATAGGTGTGGTATAAATAATATATGGTGATTCTTTCATAGCAGCATGCAAGAAAGCTTTTGCATCTATAAACACGGATTTAATTGAACTGGACTTATGCTTCTCTACTTCATTATCTACACTGTTAGTTATACTTTTAGAGAAAGTAAGAGTTCGAGAGATCCAATCTATTTGAAGGTTGTATTTTTTTAACCATGATAAACCTAAAATGATTAGATTAGAAGGAGATCTAATGATATTAAATACTACAAAGCTATTATGACCATTGATTATTACTTCTATAGGAAGGGTTTTGTGAGTAATATCTCCAGAAGACAATGGACGACCATCTATGACTTCTACATGAATATGTTTAGTTTTCTTTACTAAAGATATGCTATGTCTTTTAGTAAATTCTTCATCTAAGAAACACACTGAGGCTCCCAAATCTAACAAGGCAAAGGATTTGTAATATTTAGGTCTTAAAATAACATTTAATGTAAAACAAGGAGAAGACTCTGAGGAGAGAATAAGACCTTTATTAGATATTGTGCAAGGTTACAGCCGCGCGGTCTCTATTGTAGCTGGATAAACTCGTTTTTGAACATATTGTCTTCTTTCACAGCCATACTCCTCATTTTGTGGTTGCGTCGTTTCTTTGAACAATGTTAAACAGTGTGTTTTTATTCTCTACAATATAAATATAATCCTTCTTGATGACGACGAGTCTTTTCTTGCTCAATAAGAGGTTTGAAACGTACTGCATCAATTTACATATCCTATACTTCCGAATGTATGTATTGAAGAAGTGTTGATGTTGCCATCGAATTATAGTAATGTTGAGGTTCACTTGTACGGTTCTCAAATCAAAATTTAAAAAGACGATTGTCGCACTTCACAGCAAAGTCAATTGCTTGACTCAATGTTTGAGGATCAAGTAAGTTGAGCATTAATTTTTTTATCTCATATTGTAATCCGTAGAGAAATTGGCTAATAAGTGCAGCATCATCCCACTTGATATCAGTTGCAAGTTGTCAAAATTATGAAGCGTACAACGTTACTGATCGATTGCCTTGTAATAAAATATTGGTTGCAATACGAATTGCATCATGTTTTCCATATATTAATCGAAACTCCACCAGAAAAGCCTCTAGATTATCCAATATTGGATCTTGTCATTCAAAAAAAGATGAAAACCACGATAGTGCTGAACCTGAAAGAAGCATACCAATAAATCTAACTTGCGATCCTGGAGTTGGATAGCTTTGGAGTTGAAGTTCAATCACAAGTTACACTTGCTTGATAAATCCTCGAAACTTGGATCTGGTGCCATCAAACCTCTTGCGTAGGATAATTCTTGCTCCTCTAACACTGGAAGGGCATTCCACCATAGGAAAAAGGACATGGTTTGGTACAGATGTTGAAGCAGCTCCAACCATTTCTATATCTTCACTTCCTACTAATCTTGTTGCTCCTTGTGGTGGTAAATTGAGTTGATGCATCGCAAGCATTAACTCCCTCAATCGCTCTTGCATTTGTGCCATTGCACTCTTCATTTCAACAAGTTCTGCCATGATAATACTTAGAAAAGAGAAGATGTCTAATATCACTCAAGACAAATAGAAGAGAGGACTTGAGAACAAAGAAAATACTAAGGACAATATCAGTTTAGAAGAGGGTAATCCGTAACTTCTAATATGTTTATATCTTATCAAGAAAAAGGGATAATCTACTCTTAATGAAGATTAGACAAAGCTTTGATATTGTAGGTGTACTCTTGTCAATCTGTTAAGGACAAGAACTCGATGAAAAAACAATTCAGATAAGTGAGCCTTCACTCAAAGAAAGATAACAAAATATAAATAAATAAGTATGTATATTGAAAGAGAAATTGGAATGGCTATTGCCAAAAGACAAGAATACTAGAGACCCTTGAAACTAAACTGGAAGCAAGAAAGGAGTTGACAAGAGTGAAGAAGGCTTCACTTTTGTCTCTATATATACTATCTAACTAGGGGCTACGTTATCGTATTACGTGATTTCTTGCTCGAGAACGCATCAAGTGTGTGGCTGTAGAAGGTAGTATGGAGATTCGCTAATATTCAAGCAGTCTATCAGTTTTTTGATTGTTGAAATATAGACGATTGCAAGAATATGCCGTAAATCTATACGGATGTCCTTTGACTGCTCGCCAAAATCCTTATTGTCCCAGCCGATAGATCTCTAGACGTTACAGAGAACCCCAAACAACCCGATCTACTAATCTCCGATGCCGCTTTATACTCACGACCTTGTATCCACTGACTGTCTTATTAGATTAACCCAAAAATTATCATTCACTCCGCATACGCAATCCTATAGATATTCTTTTAATTCTTCAATTACAGACGTAACTTTGATTTCACAAAACAGTCAAGAGTAATCACACCCACTTCATTAAAACCTCAATTCACCAGTACAACATATCGACTATTCAGCAACGATTGCCTCAGTCTTCTCAAAACCCTATGAAGAAAAAAAAAACCCCAATTCTCTGTCTTTTTTCTCTCTCTCTCTCTCCTCCCTCCCCCCCCCCCCTCTCCTCCCCCGAAGCATGAAGCTAGCTCTCCAACCCTTAAAACTTTGATTCTCCTCCCTTCATTTCTTAACCTATCCTCCCCTTTAAACCTAATTCTCTCCTCTTTCAAATCCTAGCCTCTGAATTTCTTCAATCTTCCGTCTTTGATCCGGAATTGGCTCCACCGTCAGAGCTTTCTTCTCCATTTTTTGCCTTTTAAAAGGTTCTTTTTTCGGAAACAATGTTCCCTGAAATAGCACAGAGAACAGGACAGCCTAAAACGGAATCGAAACCCCTATAATCGGGACCACATTGAGTCACCCAACCAAATCAGGTCTCATATTGGCTAAGAGGCCCATAATAAGACATGGATGTTCCTGTAATTGGATCAAATTGGTCCTTCATGTCAGGCTCGCTCAGTCATCGATTTAGTCCTTTCGATTCTATTGACTCCCACTATTGGACTCGAACGGAGTATTTCGTTACTGGTAAGTATGCCCTGACCGACTGTGACGGGGTCTCTGAAACTGGCCCTTGAATATTGGCACTGGAATCGATCGTTGCTTCCAATATTCGAGGTAACTGAACATTAATAAAAGTCCCCTTTCTTTATATTTTCACGGTATACTCGTGTTACAACACGACAATGTGGCGACGTTTTATAAGACTTCCAATAAGTGTTGACTTTGTAGAACACATGCTTTGACTTACAAGGCAAGCTTTTCTACGTGTGGACCACATAGTTAGCTTGTTCTTCAAGCTAAGAACATATGTGGCACATGGTCAACTTGTTGACCACGTTTCTAATCCAAAAAGTCAATTAAAGAAACCTATGAAGTCAAAGCAACATCTATGAAGCTTCTAGGAAGCTTCAATATCAAATACTATAGAATTAATTTACTTTTACCTACTTTTATTTACTTCTACTTATTTTTATATATAATTACTAGCTTACATGAGTATGTCCGTGAGAGCAATGCTATTTTGTTTTAAAATACAAGTTGTTATTAATTGAAGTTGTATTCTATAAATTAATAAGTACATATCAAATTTAGAAGAGAGATATTTTCTTCCTTAATTGGATATTTTTATTTTATTTTATAGCCAATTTATATTTTAGTCCATATATGAAAGATTTTAAAGAGTTTAAAGTATTTATTTTATTTATTTATTTATCTTTTTAAAAAAAACAAAATATTATATAATAAAAATAATTTTTAATAAATGCTACATAATATTTAAATCTTCAAAATTTTGGAATGGCTACTTGTCCACTTAGATCTAAATGTAGTAGCTCAAGATATTACAAGGCTCAAAAAATAAAAAAAATTGGAATTTTTGTAATAGTTTGTTTGTTGTAAAGGCAAGTTGAATATACATGAGTTAGAATGTACTAAGTGGTAGTTCTATAACGGCTATTTATTGAGCTAATTATTTCAATCTTTGTATATTAATATAGCTAAGATAGTAATGCCATTGTTACAAAAATATTATATAAGAGACCAAACAAGAAGTTGAATAGAAGAATTTCAACAAAAATATTTACAAGAACTTGATTAAACTAGATGACTATAAGATTAACAATAAGAGAAATGAGCTAGAGCTCTAAGAGATGTGTTGTTGAGACTAAGGATCTCTTTAGCTTCAACTCTAATATATAGTAAGTATTAAGAAGCTTCTTGAGAAGTTTTCATATTGCTTGAAGATGAAGCAACTCTAAGAAGCTTCTTAGACAACTTCTTTAATCTTCCTAGAACTTTATAAAATCTATTAGAATATTCTAAAAATCTTTTAAAATAATCTAAAATATTTTTAAAATATTCCTAAAATCTTCTAATTGAATGTATATAATATTATCTCTCCTTCTAACTTTGAATTCTATAAGGAGCATTGGTTCCATATTTAATTTCTTCATTATATATAATATCCTAGCAATAACTTCATAAAAAGATCATCTTAAAATAGATTTAGATTTTTGAAGATAGCATTGATAAAATTCTTGCATCTTTTCGAATGCATTAATTAGATTTTTTTTCTAGTTCTTACACATGCTCATTGATATTGTAGTTTCACCAATAAATAAAATATTCTAACTTATCTCTTCTTTGCTAAGAATCAAGGCTCTTTTCTACTTCATATTTTATATATTTCCTTTATTTCAATGCAAGGTGGTGATGGTTGTATTCTTTATAGAATAGTTGATTTTGTATAAGCCTCTAAGAGATAAATATAAAAGATTAGATGTATCTTCATAGATGTGGGTAATTTCAACCAATAAACCACTATTAATTAGCTTTTGAATACAAAATGGCTATAATATTTGATAGTTTAACTTATTGTAAGACTGAAGGATTGTGATATTTTTTCAAAGAAGCCATATTTTATCTTCAACTTGAAAAGTAAGTAATTATTTTCTAAATTTATCTAAAAATGATTTATAAGAATCTTGAGCTATTTGTAAATAAAGCTTCAAAGTTGTGTAGAGCTATGACAATTATTTTGTAAGATCTTCAGTTGCTAGATTTTCATCTTTTGATATACCTAATAAATCAAGCTTCAAATGATAACCTTAATTGGCATAAAATGATATTTTTTGAATCAAAGTATAAAAAATATTATTATAAGAAAACTTTGCCAAAGATAAATATCAGGTTCAATCATCTTATTGATAGTTAATAATACATTCCAAATACTATTCCAAAACTTGATTGATTTGTTTTGTTTGATCATTTATTTGAAGATAAAAAGTAAAGAAAAATTTGATATCCATCTTTAATAATTCAAAAAAAGATTTTTAAAACTATAATATAAATTGAGGTCCTCAATTAGAAATGATGTCATCAAATAGGCCATAATGTAAATATATATTATCAAAAAAGAACCTTACCATTTCTTCTCCAAAAAATTTCTTTTTGCATAAGACAAAATGTTCATCTTTGTAAGTCAATCAACAATAACGTAGATAGTATCAAATATAGCTGATGGTAGCAAATCAGTGATAAAATCCATTAACGTTGAAGATTACAGACGCTTCAAGATTGATAGTGGTTGTAGAAGTCTACAAAGATAGGGGAATTCTTAGGTTTTGAATACATTTCACACACTGGAGCAAAGTCTTTCATGATCTTCTATATTTAAGATAATTAGAAATCTTGAGAGATAAGCTCTAATGTTTTATTAAATCCAAAATATTGTGTAGCTAAAAAATCATGAAAAGTTTAAAGAATACAAAGTTGCATCGATTTTCTTAAAAAATATAGATAATTTTAAAAATATAAAAGATCTTCTACAAATTTGAACTTATTATTATCAAAGCATTATTTGATATTATAAACTAATGAGTTCTTAATTCATGATGTATAAATTTATTTAAGAAAAATTGAATTAACAAGTGTAATTATAGAAGTAATACACAAATGAAATTATCCTAGCTTCAAAAGAGTGGTACATTGTTCATCAAATGCTGCTTCTCCAGTCTTTGGAATAAGATATGATCTCTTTGATAAAGCATTTGATAATTCTTGCTTCTTTTTTAGTTGATATATAATCAAAAAATCAAAAAAAGATAATGATTTATTATAATGAGCTTGGTGGCAATTCAAAACTTAAATTGATATGAAATACTTCAAATTTTTATCATATGTATATACAATCATAGGATATATAGTACCTTCCAATAAATTATGCTATTCTTAGAAAGTATCTATAATTATAAGAAGTTCTTTATTACGAATCTCATAATTAATTTCCATAGCTTAAAACTTTTTAGTATAAAAGGCGATTGAATAGAGCTTTCTATTTTTTCCTATCTACAATAATACAACTTCTAATGCAAAGTCAAAAGCATCAGTTCTCAAATACAAGGCATTTATGAAATCTAAATACATTAAGATTAGATTTGTAGTAAAAATTACCTTCAAAACTTGAAAAGTCTTTTGTGCTTGAAGTCTCTATTTTAATTTATCTTTAAAGGTCAATTAAGTGAGAAGAACATCAACTTTAGAGTAATTCTTCATAAATATCTAATAGAAATTAATAAATTTAAAGAAACATTATACATCATGTATTATCTTAAGATTTGATTATTCTACTATGTCTTGAACTTTCTTTGGATCCATCAATAGGCCTTTATCAGATATAATGTATTCAAGAAATTCTACTTTTGATTATTGGAATACACAATTTTTTAATTTGATATATAACTATGCATTCTAAACTTTTATAAGACTAACTGCACATGTTCTTTATATTCTTTAAGAAACTTAGAATAAATTAAGATATCATCAAGTTAACAAAGAATAAACTTGTTTAAGAATTTTAAAAAAATATTATTCATTAAATATTGGAATATAGTTAGAATAATTGTCAATCCAAAAGGCATAACATTATATTCAAAATATTTGTATTATATCCAAAATAGTATCTTCTATTTATTTCTTTTTTTAATTCATACCAAATTATATGCTCCATAGAGATCTATTTTAATATAGATCTTAGCTTTACTAAGTTACTCCAAAAGCCTTCATATCAACAATAATGGATAATTATTAATATATTGAGGCCACAATAATCAACACACATTTGCATAGATCCATCTTTTTTCTTCACAAAAAAATATTGGTGCATTTGCTAGAGATTTGGAATATTGAATAAAGTTCTTTATAAGATTTTCATTGATATAATCCTTCAATGCTAAAATCTCATTCTGTAATAGATTGTAGATTAGGCCAAATGGTAGTTGAAGATCTTTTTGAAGATTAATGGCACAATCATATGGTTGATGCTCTCACAATATGTCATCATTTTTTTTTTCAAAGACATCTTGAAACTCTTTATATTGCTTTGGAATAGCTATTAGTAAGCTGGTTTCTTCATGAGCTAGAGCTATATAAATAATAGATGATATTTCTTTCTTAGATTTTTTTATAAAAGCCCTTGCTCTTAAAAATAAAGACTTTATTGTTGATGACTTCTTGATATGTTTTGCTTAAAAGAATTCTATAGGAAATTCAATCTTATGACACTTCAAATCTATAAATGGATTATATCTTTTTGATTACAAAAATTATAGAATGATAAAATTGGATGAAATTCTAATAATATTCAATACTATTTTTTTTAATATGGCCTTCAAATGATATTTCTAGTAGTATGATTTCATGAGTAACATTGCCTAAAGATAAAGGTCGACTATTTATTACTTCTATATATACAATTTTTGACTTTTGTACCTAAAAAATCTTATGAAGTTTGAAAAAAATTTCATGTAAAAAATAAGAATATGCTTCTAAATTGAATAAAATATTTGTTTGAAATTTTTGTAGACCAATAGATAAAGATATAATAAAACAACAAGCAAGTTGAATAGAGAGTGACCTTGATGAAATTGAAGTATTGAAATTTTCAGCCACATGGTCCCTATTGTAATTAGGCCTCTTTATTTTCCTAAATAATTACATTCCTAATTCTAATTGTATATTGTTTATTTGGATAATTTTTAGATTTACAACCTTTTATAATACAATATAGATATAAGCCTTTTTCAAATCAATGATTCTTTTCTTTTACTATGAGTGGTTTGAATTGTATTGCATCAATTTGCATATCTTTAGGTCTATAGTATAGAAGTAATATATTGGTTGAAGCAATGAAGTAGAAATTTTTAATGTATTTTTTTATTAAAATCTACAAGCATTGGTCTTGATGATGATGAAATAATCAATTATTACTTTTCATAGCTTGATTGATAGCTTCATTGATCATTTGAGGATTAGGTAATGATAGTAATAAGTCTTTTACATCATTCCTTAGTTTCTAATAGAATTTGCTTATAAGAGTTTGTTCATCCCAATTGATGTTATAAGCCAATTGCCTAAAATTAAATATATAAATTGATGTACAATATGACCCTTGATGTAATGAATGAATCTTTGTTGTTGTTCATCTAACCTTATTATGCTCTCCAAATGCCTTTGCAAATACTTCTAAGAAAGCTTCAAAGTTGCTTAAGATTGGAGATTTCTTTTCAAATAATAAAATAAACTAAAAAAAATCTTATTCTATCAACAAGATTCTAACTAAATCAACTCGTGACTCTTTTGTTGGATAGTACTCAAGTTGTAGAAAATTTATCAATGAAATTTGGATAATAAATCCTTGGAACTTCAAGCATGTGCCATCAAATTTTTTAAGATTAATCTGAGGCTCTTTATATTATTAAATAGGTAAATTATTTTTGTTAAGATACAAGTGCCACCACTTCTTTAGATATAGAAGTATAAGAAAGTGGTTGCATGACAAGCTAATCTGCTCTAAGTTTTGCATGATTATAAAATCTTATAACAAATCCTTCAATTTTAGCAATTCTATAAGGTGAAGCATTATTGTATTATAATTTGGCTCTCATATGAAAATAATGCATATGTATATTCAATATAAAATTTATTATACAATATAGTGAGTGCCATATTATTAGATTTTAGTTGGTTATAAAATGTCATTAGATTGTTATTCTAAAGTAGTTAATTTAAAAAGATTATTATTGAAATTAATTTTATATTAATAATAGTTTTTATATATATAGAGCTATCTTTATTAGGCATAAGTGACTCTTAAAATCTTATTTTATTACTTTTATTTGATGTTTAGGACACATATTATATAAAAATTATTAAAAAAAGATTAAAAAAAGATTTTTATATAAAAAAGAATAGTTAAGTCAATTCTATAGATGAATGGAGATGGATGATAAAAATCTCCATTCCTATTGGCCAAAAGTCATGCCAAATAGGCTTCAAGGAGGTTGCTTAAGGCCTTATTAAGAATTAAGGTTATTCTTTTGATACCATTCAAATACCAAAGGTTAAGATTATCAAGTTTTGGATTTTGGGTATGGTTTTGGTAAAATTTTGTGTGATTTGGAGTTTCTATGAAAGAAATATAGGCACTCAAAATTAAGGTGTCAATTTTTTACCTACTATCATTTTTTGGGGCATAATGCATGCATATAAAGGGTTTTGAAGATCGGATTGTGTAATTAAAAAGTTGGTTTAAAGGGCTATAATTTGCATGCAAAAAATAAAAGATTTGGAATTGATATGGAAGAGCAATAATTCCTTGAATATAATACTTTCAAATTGAAATTAAGCATAAATGCTACATTATTTAGAAATTTTAAAAAAACTAAATTATTGAATCAAGAGATATAAAATTATAAAATTTGGAAAAAAAAAATCTCTCATGAGAGAAAATATTTAAAAAAAGGTTTTATTATAATTTGAGCATTTTATGCAAAATAAAAAGGATTTTTGGGAGCCAAGACTTCATATATATATATATATATATATATATATATATATTAAAGATGGAGATCTGGAGCTATAACAAAATTATGATATATAGATGAATATTTAAAAAAATATTATGGATTTTTTTTAAAAAAATTATTGAAAATATAACTTATTGGAAAATGTTTAGTTATGATTTGGTATAGTAAAGGATATTAGGAAATTTCTAGATGCTCTAGAACACCTTATATACAAACTTATTAAATATAAAAGATTTTTACTAATAAAGTATCTTTAGATATTGTTATATTTATGTATCTTTTATAATAAAAATATATTATTTAAAGATACCTAGTATATTTTCAAATTATAAATTATGCCATATGACAACATTCAGTGTATTTATAATAACATCTAACTTGAACTTAGGAGACTCAACTATACTAATATTTTTACCTCTAGCCATCCTAAAAAAAAAAAAATTAAAAATTCTAAAACAATATCAATTTAGAAGAGAATACTTTGCAACCTCTAAAGTACTTAGATGTCTTCAAGAAGAGGAATAATCTACTCTCTATCAAAAAAATCAAGCTCTAATATTGATAAGAAGGTAGTTTTAACAAACTATCACAAATATATTATATATATGACCAAACATGAAGCTGAATCAAAAAGTTTCAATATAAAAGCTAAAAAAAACTTGATTAAACCAGATGAATATAAGATCAATACTAAGAAAGTGAATTAGAGCTCTAAGACATATATTATCAAGATTGAGGATTTTTTTAGCTTTGATTCTTATATATACTAAATATTAAAAAACTTTTCAAGAAGTTTCCATGTTGCTTGAAAATGAGGCAACCTTAAGAAGCATCACAAGAAGTTTTTATCTTCCTTGAAGATAAAACAATCCTAGAAAGCTTCTTGAATAATTTTTTTAAATTCTCTTAGAACTTTTTAAAATTTTCTAGAATATTTTAAAAATATTTTAAAAACTTTTAAGAATCTTTTAAAAATACTTCTAAAATCTTTTGAAATCTTTTAGAACCTAATAAAATATTTTAAAAATATTCTTAGAATTTTCTTGTTTGATGTCCATAATAGCTAGTAGTCAATAACATAACTCAAATATTATTCTAAAACTTCATTTATCTATTCTATTTGTCCATCAATTTTAAAAAGTAAAGCAAAAAATAGTTTTAGATCTACATTTAAAATTTTAAAAAAAAAAATTCTAAAATCTTGATACAAATTGAGTCTCTCTATTTAATATAAAATCCTTTACTAACCTATGATAGTCATAGATGTTATCAAGAAAAAACTTTGTTGTTTCTTTATTTGTAATAGATTTTGTACATAGTATATAATATGCCATTTTGGTGAAATAATCCAGTATTATAAATATACGGTCATAAAAATCTAAGACTGGAAGATCTATGATAAAAGACCATGGTTGTATTAAAATAGGTAATAATTAAAAAAAATTATAAGATTGATGACAAGGAATTTTTGATCTTCAACAAATGTCAAATGATTGAATAAAGTCTTTAACTACGTTCTATATTTGAGGCCACCAAAAATCTTTAGATATTAGCTCTGAAGACTTATTGTATCCAAATTGTTATACAATTGGAAAATCATAACGAGCCTAAAAAACATACAATTGTGCTTTATTTTTTGTAATATATAATTACCTTTCAAAAAAAAGTAGATTATTTTTGAACTCAAACTTAGAAATATGAAAAGACTTAAAAAAATTATTATTAATATCATAAATAAGAGAATTAGAAGACATACTTAATTGAACTTACTTAAAAAAGATTAATTCAATAATTAATGTTGATTTTATTACTCAAAGATGAAAATACTTTGATTTTAAGAAAATTATTCTTTTATATTCAAAATCTATATTTTTTTCTTTTAGTAGAAGATAAATATATATAAAAAGAAAATTTGATAAATCTTGTAATATTTTTTACTTAATAAATGATTTTAAAATCAAAACTTAACAAAGACATATTCTAGTAGGTTTGGCAATAATTCAAAACATATATCAATATAAAATATTTAAGATTCTTGTAATCCATATATGTAATGATTGGATTAAAAGTGCCATCTAGATAATGATATTATTCTCAAAATGAATCTACAATTTGAATATGTTCTTTATTGTGGATCTTGTAATTGGTCTTGATTGTTAAAAAAATTTTGGAATGGAAAGTTATTAGATGGAATTTTTTATCTATTCTACTTTAATAATAATATTACATCTAAAGCAAAGCCCAATGCATTTTTTTCTAAAAAGAATGTCTTAGAGAAGTTGATATAATATAGGATTGATGTAGAAATAAAAGATTTTTTTAAAACTTTAAAAGATGCTTTAGCTTCCATGCTCCACTTAAGTTTATCTTTACATGTCAGATGTATAAGAAGAGCTACAACTTGAGAAAATTTCTTAATAAAAATATGATAATAATTGATAAATTATAAAAAAATATTATATATTTTTTACTATTTTTAGAATCTTCTAATTATAATAGTTTGAATCCTCTTAGAATCTATCATTAAGTTACCATTTGAAATGATATATCCTAAGAAATCAACTTGAGTAGTATAAAATACATATTTTTCCATCTTGGCATATAGTCCTATATATCTAAGGTTTTATAATACACAACAAACATAAAGTTCATGTTCTTTTTTATTCTTAGAATAAATTAAAATATCATTTAGATAATAAATAAAAAAATCATTAAGAAATTATCAAAAAATATCATTTATTAGATGTTAAAAAGCAATTGGTATATTTATGAGTCCAAAAAGCATGAAATTGTATTTGAAATATCTATACCTAGTTTGAAATAAAATCTTTCATTCATCTATTTTTTTAAATGCTCCTCATAGATTTATTTTTGTATACTTTTTTGTTTAATTGAATTGATCAATAAGTTCTAAAATTAAAGAAAAAAATTACTTATTCTTAATGGTGATCTTGTTGAATCTTTAATAGTTCACACACATTTGCATAGATGTATCTCATTTCTTTACAAATAAGATAGAAGCTCTTGCTAGAGATTTAGAATAGCATATGAAGTTCTTAGCCAAGTTCTTATCAATATATTCCTTTATTGCAACTAACTTGTTTTGTGATAAGCTATAGATTGATCTAAATGGTGATTGAGCTTCTTCTTGAAGATCAATTGAATAAACATAGGAATAATATTTTCAAAGAATATTTGCATTTTTCTTCTCAAAAACATATTGATGATCTAGATTTTGGCTTTGAGTATTACTAGAAATCTTTCCACAATAAAAAAATGGATGTAGTTTATATAACAAAAAATGATCTTTCTTTTGTAGCATACATGAAAGTTCTTGCACCTATCAATAAAGAT
Source organism: Physcomitrium patens (assembly GCF_059467195.1). NCBI lineage: Eukaryota > Viridiplantae > Streptophyta > Bryopsida > Funariales > Funariaceae > Physcomitrium > Physcomitrium patens. The sequence continues at coordinate 10,489,795 of NC_143432.1, forward strand.
TTGGTTGTATTCGATTTATAGATTTTTATTTGATTTTTAGAATTTTGAATTAAATTATAAGAAAAATCAAGTTTTTAAGATATCTAGTATATTTAAAGGTTATATTTTTTTAGCCACAATAATCCTAAAATAATTAAATTAAAAGAAAATTTAATCATATTAAATATTATTAAACTATTATGATTTTTAGTTGTTACATTCAAAAAAATAAGTTTATAGATGATATCTCCAGAAGACAATGAATGAATATCTATAATTTCTATGTACATGGATTTATTTTTCTTAACTAAAAATATTTTTTGCTTTTTAATGAAATCTTTGTTTATAAAACAAACTAAGGCTCTTAAATCTAATAAAGCAAAAACTTTGTGATTTTTTGGTCCTAAACAAACTTCTATTGTAAAACAAGGTGAAGAATCTAATAAAAGAATATATCCTTTACTATGTGTTATACAAGATTCTAGCTGCATAATTCCTATTAAAGCTTAAAAAACTTATTTTTTAACATATTGTCATCTTTGACAACCATGCTCTTCATTTTGTAGTTAGGTTTTTTTTTTAAACAATGTTGAATAATATACTTAGGTTTCCTTCAATATAAGCACAAAATTTTCTAATAATGTTGAATTTTTTTTTATTCAATAAGAGATTTGAAATATATTAAGTCATAGATTTTGGCCTTGAGGAATAAACTTTTGAAAACTTAAAAGTTATTGCTATAACTTGACTTGTACCTCTTCAACCAAACCTTTTTTCTTACCATCTTTCAAAGAGTTGATTATTGCATGCAATAGCTTGAGCAATAAATTGTAAATAAGGCTTTAGAATTTAGTAGCATATGGTGGCTAAATGTGATCATTGTTGAAAGGATAGAAATTTGGTCTTTATTAACATTTCTTAATTATTTTCTCTAAATATGGCTGTAAATACTTTTAAGAATGGATTTAGATCATTAAAGAGTCTTGAATCATTTTCCATCAAATGTGAAAACTGAAAAAAAAAAAAAAAAAAAAAAAAAATGATAGAAATGCATATATAAATCTAATTGGAGTAAATCCATCAAGATATTGAGAATGTTGCAATCTTATATAAAGCTTTACTTATTGTAGAAATTCTCAAAACTTTGATCATGTATAATTATTATTACCTCCCTTACACTCATAGTAATAAGATTTCTTAGATTAAGTTGTAAATTTAATCTACTTGCTTCTGTCAATTATAAAACTTTTTAGTATAAACTTTAAATTTTATTATTGATTTATTCTATAGGTATAGAAATAATACTTCCATGATTGACATTAAAAATATGTGAAATTTCCATCTTAAGAGTGTTGACAAGCTTAGCAATATTTGCAATAGTTGCAAATCTATTTTCATTTTGGTGAAGAATGGCACTTATAATTATTTCTTTTATTATCAATTCAATCATGTTATAGAATTACTACTATAAAAAAAAGTTACTGTATTTTTAATTTGATATTGTCAGCTGAAATATGTTCAATAATCCGATTCTTTGGCACCTCCTGAAGTCCACAACATGCCAACAAACCATGAATCCTTTACTCACAAGTTATTTTAAAGGACAATTTTACAATTGCTCAAATCATAAACTTCGACATTTCTCTACACTGTACTAGTAAAGACCCATCATCTCCATGCAGGAAACAATGCTCAAAACATAAACAAACTTCTTCACAACATGAGTAAGTGAGCTTCTCCTTATGTACACTGCAAAGGTATGACTGGAAATAAGCACTGCACGCAAACAATGAGCTTAAACAAACTGCGATGGTGGTGGTGTTGCTGCTGGAGGCCTAGAGACAAAGACAAGTATTAGCATGAGGACATTGCTAAATGCACAGCTAGCCTTACTGGATCACTCTTTAGCTACAGGAGCAACCGCAGCAGCATCTTCTCCGCCATCTACTTCGTCGTCTTCGTCTTATGCTGTTCCCCCACCCATGTTTGACCCATACCGAAATTTGCAACTGCCTGGCATACCTGTGTCTTCCTCCCTCGCCCTTTCCACATCACTGTTACAAGCTGCAGGCTCACTTGAAGCTTTGTCGTATTTGCAACGAACAAAGACAGGAACCCACAGCCCCGCAAGCGTAACGCAGTCTGCACATGTCCAAAGCCCTAAAAACTTTGATGTATCGAAAAGGAATTGCAATGACCACAACAGCAGACGGGCAAGGCAATCACATGGTACTAAAACCTCCGGAATAGGAGAGGATTTTGGAGAGGAAATGCCTTCGGAATCCAGAAAATACCCTTCCCCGCATGAACATGATGATTTCAATCGCAAGAATGTTGAGGATACAGCGTTGAACCTGGAGAAGATCGAGCATAGGGCGAAGGCGTCCATCGAGAAATTGAGGCATATTCTTCTTCGCGTCAAAACCAGATCACCGAAGGATTCAAGCTCTCCGACTGAGAGTCCTCGTGCGACGTGTGAAGATGGTATATTCTAATTTCCGTCATATGCCTACGAAATTAATTGATTGAGTACAACCGTTCGAGACAGTTATTGTGATAATTTGCATGACCATCTCCCGATGAATAGTTCGATAATATGTAAGTAACCGCAATTTCCATTTCTATTATTCCTCTCTTTTTCATAGGTCAAGAACAAACAATTGAAACATCAAATGGAGGCATTATTCAAAACAACACATGCTGTGGAACCCCGCCTCCTTCACTAGGAGTTGGCCAAAATGGAAATGAAACGAACTTGGAAAAATCGACGCCGAATGGACAAGAAATCAGAGCCCCAGCTCTTCAAAATCCTTACGATACACAATACGACGCAGTCACGTACACGAAATCAACAGTGAAGTTCAACAAGGACACGAACACGGGAATCGTGACGCTGGTGGCAACGGTGAAAGGGGATGTGTTGGACCCGAGCGAGTACATGAAGGAGAAGACCATCATCTTGGCGGCGCAGGCACTTTCCTGCGTGTGCGCATCACTGGAGGCCAAGGCCAGTAGCCTTTCTTCACCTCAGAGTACTACGGAGACAGACGGCTGCTCAACCAGGATGCGTCCGTGGCGCATGCCATCTTCAAGCCTTACAACGCCACGGACACCCACCGCTACTCCTCCGCCTCGCCCGACTGGGTCGCATACCAAGTGTGTGCCTAACTCTCAGTGCCTCTCGTGTGCCTGACTGTCTGATGCTTTGAGGCTCGTCTGTCTCCGTAGTACTCTGTCTTCTCTAGTGAGAAGGTTTTAGTCGTATAGCCATCAGTGCCCCTTGTTTTCATTCTCCAAGTGTTTACACACATACCTAGAATTGAGTAATATGGATGACTTTTTGTGCACTTTTTACAGTGTTTTTGTAGATGAAGAGCTTGATGGGTGTTAATATTATTATTATGGGATGTGTTATTTTATTTTGAAAAAAGGACTGGAGTTTTGTTGGAAGGTGATTTGTTGTGAGGTTGATGGTTTAGTGCGTGATTTGTGGTGTAGTTAGGACTATTTTTGGACACAGATATGGTTCCTCCCGCAGTGATGCGCCAGAATGTTCAAGTGGGAGGCATTTTATTTGTTTTGGGAACAGTGATTCATTTTGTGCCCAACGTCAAAACATTAACTCGTGTAGGCCCTCAGGTTCTAGTTTACTCCCAAAGTAAATAAAGCATATCTCTTTAAAAGTATCATTCTGGTCTCTTTTCATTACATGAATAAAAAATTTAATTTTAAAAATCTTGAACTCAAATGTGATGTATTGCATTGTAAAAGCCACAAACTACCACATCAATTGTCAAAAGTTGATTCCAAGACTGGCTTTCAAGCTCATATCCAATGTCTAGTATAAAATTCTATGCTCATAATTGAGAAGAAGATTTTCTTCCATGTTATAGCCGACTCAAAAAAATCATTTCTTTTGTGGGTGAAAAATGTTTTTGTACTATTTACAGTTTATTTGTTTCCAGACTATATCAAAAATATAACTTTAAAAATGTTTTTATTTTTCTCTGATAGGAATGGGGTGCAGAATCATCAGTATATTTGGTAAGTAATGTTCATGTGTTGGATGCTCTTGTGGGATCCATTCCACGAGAAAGAAGATATTTCATGGAAGGCTTACATTGGGTGTGGCATGGAAAGCGGTGCCCAATGCTATTGGACCACCCTCATGGTAGTGTAGGAAATGAAAAACTTCATCCCATGTGGAACCCTAGGAGCTCTTCAAGGGGTGTTCAAGTACAACTCACAATTCATCTCTCATCTTCTTACTCTTCTTTTTCCAACACATATATATATATATATATATATATGATTTCAACGAACAAAAAGAAAAAGCATCACATAATTACCTTTTAAGTGTAATCTTGTGTATGTGTTGCATAATTTGATAGAAAACATTCTCAAAAAATGCTAGTATATGAAGATATATTTTTATGCTCATAGTATGTATTTGTACAATTTCAACTTTTTATTTTTATTTTTTGGGGATTCTTTGAAATAATTTTGAGCAGTTCAAAAGAATGGATAAACTGTGATTATGTATTGATGTTTAGATAATGGGTGAACAATGCAGAAAGTATCGCTCAAGACAATAGTGGCACTTCAAGGTTTAGAAATGTCCATCTTACAAGAAAAGCTTGGATCCCATCTCTCTGTGGAAGAGATGGAGAAAATATTGCATAGGCGAGATCAGGTGGTAAATTATTTCCACACCATTTCCAAAAATATACCAGCTCTTATTGTTTGATCATCTATACATTATCTTAATTTTTTGGATTTTCATTTTCATTTTTATTTCAATAATATAGTCCTCATAAATTGCAAGATGAGGTTTGGATTAACTTGATAGCACAAATGGTGCCTTCAATCCTTTGAATTTTCATTCTTCATATATAAATTTGTCCATACATGTCTCATTTGAGGATCAAATTCATATCTTAAATAAATTTCAAACAAAAAATTTACATTCCATATGTTTTGGAATTAAATGTATGTATTATAATAAAATTCTAAAACCTTTCAAACACTGTCTCTTATTTTGCAATCAGCACTAATAAAAATAATAAAAATAATAATGAGAGAGTGCTAATGTTGCAAATGTAACCAAAAAAATCAATATCTTCAGTCGATATTTAAAAAATGTACATATTTATTTACTAAGTTTACAAGAATTGTGCTCAATTATGATCAAGATTACAAAATGCATTGTCACTATCCGGAATAGAAATTCAAACCTAAAAACTGAACCTATTATTTTGTAATTTAATAAACGCCTTTAATCAGTTGGTTGATAAGATGATGTGGCTATTCAGACACATTGTGCCTTTTCAACATAGAACTTCATTGGTTGCAATGAAATGTGCCCCATTAAGATCTTTATTCTCATGTTTCCAACTCATTCTTTGCCCTAAAACACCTCTTTGGTGTGGTGACGACAAAAGAGCTTTTCTTTTGACCTAATTTCAACCTAAAGAATTGGTATATGCTCTCAAATCTTTAGCTTTACAAATAAGTTAAAATATTCAAGAATACCATTAATTGAATCAATTCTAAGTCTGTATCACTTATGCAATCTAAGTGCGTATTACTTGCGGAAATATTAACAAGAGCAATTGCAAAACGGGGGCAACAATATGTGCTTCATGACTTGACAAAAGGAAAAATATTCCTTCATGTATTAATGTGGTTGTTCAAATGTTTATGTTGATTGTGGAAGTTTCTAAATCAAAAATGTAAAGGTTATTTCATCTAAAATAGAGGAAATTGTAATTCACTTAAGGAATATTCTATAAAAATATGTTTTAAGAAATAAGTAAAAAAATTATGTTTTCAAATTGGAGATAATTTTTTTTTAAAAAAAAACATCATTTTGACTAGAAAAGAGAAAAGAAAAGAAGGTGGAACAATATGTGGAATAACAAATCTTGGCATCTATAAGCTATATTATTGAGCTCAATAATATTAAAATTAATTTAATTCTCTCTCTCTCTCTCTCTCTCTCGATATATATATATATATATATATATATATTCACCCGATTGGAGGCGATTTATAAAATTTATGCTGTGACAAAAGAACGAAGAAATATTTTAAAACTGGTGAAAGAAGAAACTCGAAACAGAGGAGGAACGGGAACGGGAACGGGATAGGGAACGAGAAATAAAATAAAAAATAAAATAAAAAATTGGCCACAGATGCATCCATGTGGCTATGATCGAATTCAACCCAACAGCAACGTTCCCATGTCTGTTCCCATCGCACCACCAGAACCTTCTCCGCCCGGGGTCATGCACTCCCGCCACGGTCATGAGGTGTGGCCGCCCATGGGCACCTCATCACCGTGTAGATTCATCGCCCAGGGCAGTAGTGGAGCCGCCACGGGATTGGGTCCGCGTGCGGTGTCGGTGCGGCCACCGCGAAAGCGGCCTCGCCTGGCCCGTTGGAACGCGGCGCCATACCTCCCGCGTCGGTCGCTGGAGGCCATGGCCACCGGGCAGGGAGCCTCGCCTCGATACGGCGACGAAGGCACCGCGGACGTCATCCTTATGCTCAGGCCCCTCCAAGGGCCCCCTCTACCGCCACTCTTGCTGCATTCGCAAGCGTTGCGACGCAGCGAGTTTTTCGAAGCTCGCTTGAGTGAGAGGTGGTCGGTGATGAGCCAAGGCCAGCCGTTAGAAATCACCTTGGATAAGTGCGTCAATCCGAGCACCTATGTCCGATGCTTACAGCTGCTGTATGTCCCCAATCGTATCAAGCACACAGCATTTGACGACGTGCAAGATGCGCTCGGGATCCTGGAAGTGGCGGCCGAGTTGTTGTTCCATGACTGCGTGGGCGCGTGCATGCGGTACTTGGAAGCCGTTCCTTGGACGGTCGAGAACGAGACGGCGATCCGTGAATGCGTCGCGAGCCTGCACTTGCAATCGTCCCCAGATCTGGCAGCCAGGTTGTGTGCGCCCGAGGGAGCCATGCGGAAGCCAGTCGACGTGATGAAGGACGTGCTTGGAGAGCTTCTGGCTTTGGTTACGAATGGTGCGCCTTCGAAAGCGCGCGATATCACGGAGCGTGTGCTTCTTGCCAATGTCCACCCTTCTGCGTCGTCTGCCTTCGGTGGAGTTAATGAACTGGCCTTGCTTAAAGAGTTCCAGGGGAATTTGGGTCAATTGAAATCTCAATTGCGGAAGTTTGCGAACTTCTTTTCCTGGAATGCTCATCAGGTGATTTGTTTTGAATTTATGTTTATATTTACTTTTCATTACTAAATGAATTCAAAATTTATTTCACTTTCCAGGATACTGTTATTTCGAAACATGCAAATTGATACCATATGATCTCACAGACTATTTGAAACATATATAAGATGATACACTGGAGTTACTTTTGATGTTTATCTAGAATATGAATACTATTTATAAGATGTTTGCACACATATACTGATTCTTTTCATGTATTCAATGTTTGCTATCATTTCATCCTATTTGTACTACAGGTCTATTTTTATTACAATTCACTCTATATGTACATTACTGTCACAACTATGTTAAAATTTCATGGTTAAGGCACTAAGTTCTTTTTTCCACTTCGAATATGAATTAAATACTTACGTCCGGTTCACATTGCACAAATCAACAGGTGACCCTTGCCTGTTCAGCATTGAGATGGCTAATTGATGAGTTGTTCTCTCTTCAAATTGCCGACATGTCCATAAAGATATTCTCTGAAGAGCAAGAGCTTGCCCAACTAATGGTTTCAAGAGTATATCAAAACCCTTTCACAGAGACTTTGTTTCAAATTTTGGTCCGTATGTTGCAAGCTCTTCACAAAGGAGAGGTCATTGCACCTAGAAGTGTGCGATTAGCCCTCATCTCAACATGGTTGCCTATTATCGCAAAGCTCGGCAACGATCACAACGACAATTTTGGGAGAACCTACGAGATACGACGGAACGTTGAGCTGAGTTTTGGTGCGGTGGTTGAAACACTTCCTATGCTGGACCAAGAAGCCGTGTTCAAAATATGGGTTGGAGCGTGTTTGAAATGTCGTAAGGCATGGCCAGATTTGAGCGATGCTTTTGATGCTTGGTGCAGTAAGCTTCGAGCCGCTCAACGCGAAAGCGACTTAGAATTGGGTACAGCGCCGTTGATATCCGAGGTGTGTTCATCGTGAGAATATGTCCATCAAAACAAATGCGAATAAATAATAAAAATAAATAGTTAACTTTCTTGGTAGGGGTTGTATGATTTTGTGTGGTACATTACTAATGGTATAAGTATGGTGTAGCTTATAGCTTCAGTTTATTAGTCTTTGTAAGAAAACATTGAAGAAGTTGATGAGATTAAGAAAAGAACTTTAGAATTAGACAAATAGTTGTCTTATCAGATCATTTCTTCAGGAAGAAATATTTTGATGTTTAAAAGATAACAAAAAATGAATGTAAATGTTCTAAGAGCCTTGTCTTGAAGTTACAGGATAACTCTTATTACATACCTTTGATAGTGCCACACTTTTCTCTATCTTCCTATTCTATCTTCCCATTGCAACTCTTTTCTACTTTTATTTTTAGTTTTTTTCTTGTGTTTTTGTTTTCTTTTATTTTATTTTATTTTAACAAAAAAATAAGATATACCCAATGCATTAATAAATAAATAAATAAATACTTGGAGGTGGAACTAAGAATACTATGAATATAGAATAGCTACTAAAGCAAGTTCATTTATACTTTTGTATATGATCACATCACACTAAGGTATTTTAGAGTTTTATTTAATTACTTTATCATTTCCAGAATCAATTATGCATTTGTCATCCCTGAGTTATGCCATCTCTTTAATAGAAAAGACTCATGTTGTAGATGCTTTGTTAATTTTTTTCAACAAATTTCCAAAAAAAATTGTCCATATTTAATAAGACCTTTTCAAACTAAGCTTCTAGTTTGGATTGTACTCCATACTTCATTTTTAAAGACAAATTGGTTTTTTTGATATCCAAATAGTCCATAGACAAAGATCCTTAAATAAGGACCATATCTTACAAAAATATTTGAAAGTAAAGAGAAGAATTTTAGGAAAAATAGTTTATTGCCAAGTAAAGGATTTCTATGGGCCTCAATCCAAAGAATTGGATGTCAGTTTATATAAGAGAGAGGTGACCCAATTCCATATATTACAAGCTTGATGACACTCCCAAAACTTATAAAGAATAGATTTGGGTATTTAGAGTTGACACATAACATAGTAAATATAAATAATAGGATTGAGTTTTAATTTCAAGTATTAGCCGCTATAGCTTTGTGCTACATAAGCCAAATAAACAGAACCTTTTTATAGAAACAATGATAAGATTAAATATCTTCTTAATAAAATGAAATATTTCAGTTACATACTACTATTAGGAAAAGATGTATTGTTTATAAGTAACATTGTTATGTTCTTTGCATCTTTGTTTATGTTGAATTTCTTTCTCTTAAACTCCATCTTCTACACTGAAAACCGAGGTTTAAGAATACTGAAACAATGTAAGGTGGTAGGCTTGTTTAGTAGAAAGATTATAAAGCAAAAAACCAAAAAGATTAATCATCAAAAAAAGGATAAGTTCAATTTTGCATCTCATAGTCTTCATTTGAAAAATAAAAGTTTGTTTTCTAAAAATTGTAGAAATAGAATTTATATATTTTTTACTTTTTACTCTTGAAAAGTTTTAGTATATTTTGTAAAATTATTATAATTCTGTACGAGGATTCAAAGAAGCTCTACAATGACATGGACAATTCCAAGAGGTACCAACATTCAAAATTTGACATTTACTGTGTTCTAATTTGATAAAGCACATGATGCAATTTTGAAATATGATTCTTTTATTAATTTAATATAATAATTATATATCAAAATGGTTGAAATTGTCGTGATGAACTATTTAGGTAAATGTTTTAGAGTTGAATGTAGTAAAAAAATAAATTGAATACATTGACTTGGAATAAAATTTTAAACAGTTTTTCAAAGCTACCTGATAAGTACAAATTCCAGAAATAAATAATTAAATAAGATTTTTACAAAATTTGAGAACAAAAAAAAACAAAAAAAACAAAAACAAAAACAAAATGATATTGGATGACGATTGGATTGTGTGCTTTTATTGTGTGCTTTTATAGAGAATTAAATACAAGAACGGTCAATATGGCCATTTCTAATTATTTAGTGATTTTTTAAGAAAAGCACTAGATAATAATAATAGAAAATTAAAGAATAAATTTCTAATTAGTGCATGTCTTCACAAGAAAAAGAAAAAGAAAATCATATCTTTTAAAATTAAAAAACTAAATAAAAACATGTTATTGAGAAACCTTAACAAGTTTGAAACAATTTCAAATTATCAAAAGAGTGAAGAAGCCACCGGCGGAATGTTTGTGAAGCCTTACGACTCTGGATTCTACGAAGCTTACAAAGTGTTAGCCAGAATCAAGCCTGTTTTCCAGCCAGATTCGACTTCTAGGCACATAAAATTGAGCATTGAGGGCGATCATTTTGCCGAAGGCGAGAGTCTTTGGTCCGAAAGCATCTGAGGTTGTCGTCGTGAGTGCTAAACTGGTTTTGTGCGTTTTATTATCAGGGTGCGAAGCTAATTCCTGGTTGATTCGTCAAGATGGTGAGGGATAAAAAGCATCATGTCGTAGTTGAGGTAACAGTCGAGGCTACACGAACCGAAATGGAGAACGCCTGTTGTGACGAGGCTGTTATTCAAATGTTGTTCAGTAGCAATGCTTTTGTAGAGTATATTGGTGAGGTATAATCCTGTTTTCATCATTTTATCTACATTTGTGTTTACTCTAAAAGTTCGAAGTGTAAGTAGAGTCAAGATCATCTCTGTAAGACTGGTTTCACACCAGAATTGATGTGGTGGTGAAAACCAATCTTTATTTGTTTTTATTAGTAAGGCGGAAGCAGTTAAGTGTAGACACCCTCGCTATTTTTTTCCCCATAACAGAAGAGTTTCAGTTGTGTGATGGGTAGCTGCATTGTCAATAGAAGTTCAAATTTAAGTGGAAGCTGCTGCTGAGAACTAACACGGTGAAAGGTTGCCTGCTCCCTTCGTTCAGTGCAGTATTTACCCTCTATACTGTTAAATTTGCCCCTCGTGGCGTTGCTTCTTGTGGCAGTTGTCAATGCCTGGAATGGACATTAGTGGTGGTAATCTACCAATATATGTAGGGCAATTCCAAGCAAAATTGAAGGTGGTCACCTCCTCCTTGTTTGAAAGCTTCGTCTTGCTAATCAACTTGTTGTGTAGTGCCTATTTGACACTAGTTTGTGATTGTTCTCTGGTTTGACAATCACAATCTTCTACACCTATGTCAGTGGGGACAAGCTGAAATTTGTTGAGTCGGCCACAGGAGAGAGGGAAAGACTGAAGGACTCTGGTAGGTTCAAGAGCTGGTTTCAAGTTCTCTTTCGTTTTGTTGCTGTTGGCGTCTGATATCTGTCTTCCTGTTGGCGCTTGTTCGATTCTACAAAATCAGGATGTGAGTTGGAGATGTGGTAAATAGGTAGGCGGTATGTTTTGCTCTAAAGCTGGGCCTGGTGCAGGTTTTGGAGTACCAATGCTGCAGACAATTGGATACGTGTATGGGAGGCAGGATGCGAAAGAGCTTGGGAAGAGCGTTTACTCTCTGGGAGTGCCATTCGCGGCAGAGTGGTTTCGTAGCAAAGCCCATTCTATCGAAATCCATGTCACCGATGACTCAGGTTTTACTTTACAAATATAGTTTTGGCCGAAGACCATGTGCATTGAAAGAGAGATTAGCTTAGAGAACTCACATGATTGGTTACTAACGGGGATCTTGATGTCGTTATTGTTATTTTGAAAGTTCCATGTTTAAAGAAGGTTTTGGTGACTCGTGTTGAAATGGGCTTGGATTGGTTTCTTCGCCATAAATTCTGGGACAGTATACACCTCATTAAGCTATTTTGTTTGAAGCACGTTGAAGAAGCAAATGCAGTTTTTGTTCTATGATCAGCGCGAGTGTTTCGCCCCCACTTCAATTCCACTTAGAAGTGATGCGGTTCGCGTGCAGGTGCTATTCAGTCAATGCAGCTGAAAGAGTACATAGAAAACAAATCGAGGGTGCTCAGATGGAGCAGGAAGTCGAGGCGTTCCTCGAGTCCAACACAGATGCTGTTGTTAAGAATGCGTGCGAACTTAATGTTGAGATTTAGATGGGCAGAGTAGCTTTTCGAGTACTTCCAGAAGCCATTGCAGTGGACAGCCATATAGTTTAAAATTCGTTATAAGTTCTTCCCCTAAGTTTCTGGATGCGAGACGGCTGCAAGTGCCTTGGCAAATGCCTTGAGCTCCTCGAGTGCCTCGGCAAATATTTTCTTTTCACAAATGTTTTCTGTTTACAAACGTTTTCTGTTACCATGTATACATGTAAAGCATGAAATTTATAATCCATTCATACATGTAAAGCATTTAAAATAAAACATAAATCAACCATCTTTGAGCTTGAATAACTCTTTCTTCTGAAAGAACATCACAGTAGTGCAGATTTCGATTCCTTTCTTAAGTATTTCAACTATGTCTCTCATACTGTGCACAAAAAAAACACACACTGATACTCATGCCACGCCAGTATCCATTTCATTTCATCACCGAAACTTTCCATTCAAGATATGATAGCAAATTCTACTGCAAAGGCCTATCTCTACTGCGTAAACAGCTACTGCTGCGTCAAACTAAGTATAAACCTCCGAGAGTGAGCTCATTTCATACAAGATATTCCTGCAATTAGGACCAAAATTTAATACAACAAGGGCAAGATAGCAGTATTGTAATCTTGTCTGAGTAATAACCAGTTTTAAAAAGAATGAAAATCCTATCACTCTCTTTTTCTTGCCTTCGTCAATGATAATCTGTGTAAGAGTGATAATAAAATATACATAAAGAGTCGGGAAAACAATGATCTAGTCTTGAAGATGGCCGAACTCTTCCTTCCAACGCTGCGACGCCTCTTCAGGGGTTCGGAATTTCCAAATGTGAGGTTTTTGTTTCCCTCTTTCTTCCAGTATAACCTGTAAGAAAATTAGTCGCTTAGACTCATTTACAGCATCATGTAGGACAGATTTGGAGGGAAGTCTAGAATTATGAATCCAGTGATGGAATCTTGCCCCAATGCCCGCACAGGAAAATTTCAACAAAATGAACCCTAAGCTCTAATGCGTAATTCTTGGTTTAGGTGGTTTGGTTCGTTACTAAAGACCTTATACAATTCCATCAGATTCATACCTTGATCTCATCAGCCCGCTTAGTTTTGAGAGAGATGCAGTCGAATAGTTCGGACCATTTTCTGCGACAATTATCAAACGTACCCTCCCGATAATACTCCGTCATCTGGTACACAGGAGCTGCGCAACAGTCTCACGATTGTCAGAATGGAGGAAGAGCCGAAAATCAAAGAATAGATCTGAATCGGCAGCCAAGCATACGGTCACGATTCAACAAATAACGATACAGCTATTACACAGCAACCTTCCCATAACGTGTTCACAGATCCCTAAATTCTAGCCTTTTCCGCTGCTAATGTGTCTAACTTCACACAAGGGCTGAGATGAGATAGTGTGACCAAGTAAGGGACAGTGGGATGATACCGAGAAAGTCCTATATCATAAACGGGAAACCATCCATACACAAGCACTGTGAATTCTTACGACATAACTCCTCACAGCAAGTATACAATTAGCAGGTGTACATAACGTGCATCTAGCTGTGGCATTTGAATGAAAGGCAGAGAAAAACACGAATGTTTCCGGCAACGGACCCGACCGAACCGCTAAATCTTATTGCAACCTAATCGGCGAGGTTGAGTATCAAGAGAAAGAGACTCACAGTAACAGAACCAGAGAGAATCCAACTTGGACGTGCAGGAAACACGAGCAGGCTTGGACTCCTCATGCTGCTCCTGCTGTTGCTGCAATGGCAGCCCTGCTGACTGCATCATAGCCAGCAAATTCCTCGACAACCCAGCTGCGAAAATGCAACTATCGCTCTTCCCAAACCCTAAAACTGAAAATGCTCGCCTCATTTGTGTGAATACAAATTCGGCATTCCTTCTATGGCATCCAGACCCACCCACGAAGATGCTGGTTTACATCCAACTCTTTTCATCCCGAATTTGAACATTACATTATTAAATACAAAAACAAATATGGAAATCAATGTAATTCTTTGTTCTTACTTTCTTGTGAAGCAATCAATAATTTCTATTTGATTTTATTTATATTTTTAATTTCAAATATCTAAGTATCATATAATGAATGACCATAAACAAGAAAACTACATTCAAACTTCCATCCTTTACTACTACTTTATATAATCTATTTTATTTTTTAATCTTGCATCTTTGAGATTTTATACATAAAACAAAGAATTTAGAAATAATAAATTATTAAAGAGCCAAATCCAAGATACATATATATATGATTTAAAAATGATGATTATATATTTTTAATTTTTAATATAAGCTTAATATTAATATTTAAAATATTATATAAATATATTAACAAATTCTAAAGTTTAACATTATTGTTGGCTTTGAGATGGCATCTTTGTTTGATCATTTAATAAATTGTTAAGATAATATATCACAAGTTAAATATGTATATTTTTAAAACTAAAAATAATAGATTTTAACATCTTTAAATAAATATTTTAGTAAAAAGAAGATGTATAAAATTAATTTCTTAAACCTTAAAGAACAATTTTTTAAACTTTGAAGTAATACAAATTGAGGAAATCAATGTTTTTTTTATTTATACAATTTTTTCTTTAATTCTTATTCAACATGTGATTCAAATGTATTCTTTAGACATAGATTTCTTTTTGGTCATTTTGCCCTATTGTAATACAATCAATACTTTATTTTTTTAATTTTATTTTTAATTTTAAATATTAATTTAAATAAATGATATTTCTATCTAATGTTATTAAGAAACACTACTTTAAAATATATTATTTCCAAAGATTTACTAGAAGTATCTTATAAAATTCAAGTGCATAATTTTTTTACTATTTTCACCTTATTTAAGAAGTCAAATATATCTTAATATTAACACATGAGTTTATTTAGTTTGCAAATCATAATTAAAATATATTATTATGGAATAGTTGAATTGACAATAATATCAATACTTTCAACTAGCCATGAGTTCAAATGTAGAAGGATCTTTCCTGATTAAGCTCAATCTATGATTTGTTACACTATTTAGATAATTATATGTCCAAGGTATTATTGGATTTTGGAGTTACATGTTTGAAGGCATGTTATCAAGCTACTACAACATCATAGCTTCATACTAGACATGCTAGGAAGAAAATTGTGCTTGAATCACATACTATCTTTTTTGTAACAAATTTGTAGTCAAAATAGTGGTTGTTCTCCATTCTTTAATATCCAATATTTATGAAAGTCATTGACATTGAATGCTTAATTTTGCTAAAAATAACTCCAGATTTTGTAAGCGCAAAGAAGCCCCCAAATGTGCATATAGAATTAAAAAGAGGCATCCAAAGGATCTTCATCACTAACTTAGTTTGCCTTCAAATACCACTTGAGTACATTCATTTTTGCAAAAGTTGAAACTTTAGTAATAATATTGCAAAAGAAAGAAACATTTAGTATGTAACAAATCCACAACTTATTAAAATCTATCTTTTTTGTTATTTCCTTGACCTAATTCTATATACTTAGTCAAGCCATTGGCATGGCACGCATAGATTGCTAGTCAAAACTTGTAAGTATTATTTGATATTTGCATGTGTCTCATCTACCTTTGAAGTTATTGCATTGCCAAAATGTATGTCACAGTTTCACCAAGCACATACAAAGTCTTATTTCAACTAAATACATTTTTGTTTGATATAGACCACTACACAATACCCTGCAAATTATATTTGGAGTTATTGTCAATTGTTGTAGAATACTTCTTTGGTCTTTGATTGCACCATACTAATCCAACATTTTAAAAAAGCATGCCATACTTTGTTGGTGGTAAAATGGCTTTGATTGTTGCTTAAAACATTCTTTTTGATGTGCCACATGCAAAGAAGCAGCGGAGCATTTGAAAATATGACAACAAAAGCAAGTATCAAGGCCAATTCACAATTCTAGATGTCTCTACATACAAGATTGCAATTTGATGCATAACTCACTTGTAATCCTCTTATTTTTTAACTACACAAATACAAACCATGAGGAAGAAGTAGTGTTACAAGTTGTCATGCCAATTACATAGACCGGTGGCATTTTGAACTTGTTGGTATTATGTATAGTCAATCAATAATACCACATTATTCTTTTTGATCACCTCAATTGATAATTTTTTTACAAAAAAAAAGATGAGTGATTCAACCAATTTTGTCATATTTTAGTGATGTATGTATTTGTCACATTCCAACTCTTCAAGAACGGCTTGAATTTGTATCTTGCCATTCAAAATTTGTTGCTTAATTTTTGCATCCATTTTATATATAATTCAAGTAGTTGCTACAATGCTTATATTTTGTTTTGGAAAGGTTGTCAAGATCTCAACTAGTCAAATTTCTAATGCCAACATTTGTCAAACTTGTTCTAGCTTCTTTGCAACATGTTAGCAACATATGAAATGTCCAAACATCACCTACAAAGCATTGTGGTTGTGATTTCTATTTCTTACTACTAGTTACTATAAATTGAGAGTTTTTTGTTGCAAATGAATTGAAAAGGACAATGAATTAAATGACTATTTATATATCATAGGCACATGTTTTTTGTCAAATTAAGGCAATTTTGATAGTGCCAATATTTATCATAGGCTTCATGACTTCCAAATTGATTTGCAACAAGAAGATGAAGTAGCATTGTTATTGTTAGAAAGAGAATACCATTGGCAAAGTGCTACCTTCAAAAGTACAAACAAGAAGTTGTAGAAGAGCAAGCAGTGCAAGAAGCTCACCATAACAAGTATCAACATGTACTTGATTCAAATAAAATTAGTTAACTAAATCAAGTAAGAATATTAAATTGATATTTGCTATCCAACTTTCAAAAATTATGCAAGTAGTTACTTGCCATTAAGATTGTTGGATTAAATAAAAAGAATCTTAAATTTTAAGAATAATATATACTTTAATTGGAATACTTACTAAATTATCTACAAAAATACTTTTTTAAATAAATTATAATCTCTACCATACACTAACAATATGTGGCATAAGGTAGATGAGAATTACATATTCAATACTACAAACTAAATGTCAAAAGGTGACATCATCAAGTAATTTAGCACAATATGGTAAGCAATGTGGCACGTAAGAAAGATAGTATAATCATATATGATTCACAATTACATTTAAAAAACCTAGATTAAAATAAAGTAGTGGGCAACTTTAATAACTCTAATAGCTTCTCAAATAAGGTGCAAGTAGTGAAAAAATAGTTACATAAAATACATGAAGTTCTTCCAATAAATCTTTAGAAATAATATATTTTGGAATGATACTAGTAAAAACATGAGGTGGAAGTATCATTTTTATAATTTAAAATTTTATTTAATAAAATATATCTTTTATATCAAATAAAAGTATTATAATTTATTTAATTAAAGTTTAATAATTTTTTTTAATACAATACATATTGTCAAGAATCAATTTTATTTACAAAAATTAAAATCTTTTAGTAATTCTTGTATTTTTAAAATATCACTAATGCTTATCATATAAAAAATAAATATTTTTTTATAAAATATAAATCACAACACATATATATATATATATATATATATATATATATATTCTATTCTATTTCTTTATAATAAGCTAAACAATCAAATTATGTTCTATTACATATTTTTTTGTTGATTAAATTTAAATACTACTTACAATTTATTGATTATTACAGTAAAAAAAAATCTAAAAATTGAAAAATATATATTAAATTAAAAACATATAAAATAATATTTAAAAGTTTATATAAATATTTGTTAAATTTATGATTTATTTTATATTTCTTAAAGTATATTATATTTTTATTAAATTTTAATAATAATAGATATATTTTGATAATTTTTAATTTTAATTATTTTAATATATTTATTAAAATATTAATAAATATAAATTTTGAAGGTGTGTATTTTTCTAAATAATTTAGTAGCTGAATATATTTATGTTTCTCTACACCAACTTAAAAAGAATACACCATCCAAATTATAAGATGAATTTAAATACCGTTAGAACCAATTCATAATTTAGAAGAAAAAAAAATTCAAGGAATATATTATTTATAAAAAATTGCTAATAAATTTATTTAATATTTATGTGTAGATATTATCTTGTTTTTTCATTATTGATCTTCAGAGTTTTATGTACCAATAAGTTGATTTCTTCTTACCTTTTATTCTTCTAAGTTGTCACTCTGTCAAACATAAGGCTACTTCTAAACATTAAAAGAAGAATTTCTTTTTTCTTGTATCTTTAGTGTTGTTGCTCACAAATCTTTTGAAAAAGATCAATCTATCTTTGCTTAATTTCTAATCAATATTTGTCTTCAACTAGCATAATTTAATATCAATAGCTCCATTGAAATATTTTTATTTTTATTATAACCTAAAATTTTAATTTAATACAAATTCAATGCATTTAATTATATATATTTGTTACCTTTCATCTCCTTATATTTTTAATTCAAGAATCAAATATAATCTATTTTAAATCTTTAGGTTCAATATAAATATGATTCTTATTTGTATTAATCATAGAAATACTATTTCAATCAAATCTTCAACTAGAATCAAATCTCTTTACTTAACTGTATGAATCTCTAAGAAATCTAATGTAATAAAAACTTGTCTCATGTACCCAAGAAAAAAAAAATACACTCAGAAATTTTATCTTTCACAAAATATTAAAACGTGAATATTTTAAAATATTATATTTCACAAAAAGAATTTTTGCCTTGCAATGCACTCAATAATTTCCTTCTTCTTTGCTAATGATTTTTACGTTTTTATATTTCTTTATATATATTCTTTAGGTTTCTAAGTACTTTTTTCTTAAATCCTATTTAGTTGTTGATATCCACCTCATGTTAGTATTAATACCAATTCAACTAAGTAGATTCAAATCTATTGGTTGTTTTAACTCATTTAAGTTAAATCTTTCAAAATTCTCTTAGTTGGAAAAATTATCATGTTAACATTTGACATTAAAATGCCATGCTAGTATAATATTTTTATCTTTGAAAATAAATAAATAAATAAAATATATTTGTAAATGGATGAAAATTATTATAGACTCAAAAACTTAACAATAAAAAATTGCTATTCTATGCATTTGCTACGAATACTTTTTGAATAACTAAATGAAGGTAAGATCTGTACAGAAATAGATTCATAAGAAACATACATTGTGGTATATATTTTTTAAATGCATAAATAAAGAGGAATGTTATTTAGGGGAATGTTAAAGTGACCCAGGTTTTTGTTAAATTGACCCACGCTCCCCGTTCCCCACGTTCCCAGCCCCTCGTCCTCTGTCCCCACCTCCCCCCGTCTAAGGGCCTCTCGCGGGGCAGCCACAGAGCCTCGGAGTCCCGCTCATGGGACCCCGCAAGGCCACTATCACACCGTGTGATAGTATGGGGTATGCCTCTTGTCGCAAACTGCCGCGAACTGTGAGTTCAATTGAGCTAGTGTGCTTCTGAATTCTGTCAAATTTCTAAGCGTCTGGGGAATCGCGCCAGTGATGTGGTTGTTCGTCATGTTCAGCGTCACCAAGCTGACGATGTCCCCGAGTGCCGTTAGAATCTCCCATGTCAACTCATCGCTACTGACCCTATTCCTTGAGAAATCATGAGCTTCGGTGAGTCCGGAAGTTGCCCACTGACTCTTTTCCTGGAGAAAACATGAGCTTCAGTGAGCCCGAAAGTTGCCCACTGAGCTTATTGAAGGCGACATCGAGAACCTCGAGCTTGGTGCAGTTTTTCAGGGACGTCGGAATGGAGCCATTGATCCCGACGTTAGGAAAATTCATTGTGCCAAGGTTTTTCAACTGGCCGAAGGATTCTGGGATAGTTCTTGAAAAATCATTCCCGCCCAGATCCAACTTCTTCAGGGTGTTGAGAATGTTTAGAATGACACAAGAGTAATAGTAAGTCACACACACACGAGTAGTAGTAAGTCATACACACACAAGGGTTTCTAAGGAGAGAGAGCTTCACACACACACAAAAGTCTATTGATCTGGTTGTGTCTCGTACATAAGAAGAGAGAAGATAAGAGGATGAACAGTACTTCTCTACTAGACTCTAAATACTGTAGCTACAGTAATTACTATAGTCTACAGTAAACATTATAGAGAGCGTCAGTTACAATTAATGATCTCAACACTCCTCCTCGCTCATCATAATATTTACATAATATAAAATTTATATAGATTTATGATCTATACTTTTCTGTGATCTTGTAAGATCAAGAATTGTTGCCTCATTAAAACCTTATCTAGGAAAACCTTATTTTATTTAAGGACAAAACCATAGATGAAGGAAAAAGAGTACAACATGATTTTTTTTAATTATTTAAAGAGCTTATTAAATTTCTTATTCAAGAAAAGCAAGTCGCTTCATACCAATGCCATAAGTAAGTCGACGATGATTGCTTAATGGGAGAGCTTTGGTGAAGAGATCAGCAAGGTTATTTGTAGATTCAATTTTCTTAATTATAAGTACTTGATCAGTAATCAAGTCATGAGTATAACTAAAATACTTTGGATCAATATGCTTTGTCCTATCGCCTTTAATGAAACCAACTTGCATCTGTGCAATACAAGTACTATTATCTTCATGCAAGATAGTTGGAGAATCATCATATGAAAATCCACAGGTTGTTTGAATGAATTTATCAATTGTTCACAACCAAATACATTCTCGAGATGCTTCATGTAAGGCAATAATTTCTGCCTGGTTGGATGAAGTTGCAGCTATTGTTTGTTTCACTGATTTCCATGATATTGCGGCTCCATGTCTTAAAAATACATATCCTGTTTGAGATTTAGCTGTTGCAATATCAGATTTATATCATGCATCACAATATCCAACCAATTTTGGATCTGCAGATTTTGTGTAATATAAGCCCAAGTCTTTAGTACCTTTTAAATAATATAATAAATGTTTGATGCCATTCCAATGTTGTAGTATTGGACGTGCACTATGTCTTGCAAGAACACTAACTGCAAATGCAATATCTGGTCTTATAGATGTAGCTAAATACAAAAGTGCTCCAACTGCTGTGAGGTATGGATAGTGGTCTCCCAATATTTCCTCCTCCTCCTCGCATGGACGGTATGAATCATGACCATTATGACCACGTTCAACCATTGGTGTGGACAATGGATAAGCATCATTCATTTTAAATCTTTGCAAAATTCGTCTAATATACGTTAGTTGGTAGAGAAAAATGCTACCATCTGTAAGATGCATAATCTGAAGAGCAATGCAGAAAGTTATTTTTCCTAGCATTTTCATCTCAAATTCACGTATAAGTAAGTTTGTAGCTGTAACACATGCAGATGTAGTGCCCACTAAGTTAAGATCATCAACATATACATCGATGATCACAAAACCAGTTTTATCTCGTTTGATAAACAAACAAGGTATTAATGGATCACTTATAAAATTATTTTTAATTAAATAATCTCGAAGATGTTGATACCACATTCATCCGGATTATTTTAAGCCATACAAGGCGTTACATAATTTAATACCATGATATTTTCCTAGAGCGGGTTGATTTGGAATTCCTGTTTCTAAGCCAGGTGGAACTTTCATATAAATATTTGTATCAAGAGAACCATATAGATATGCAGTAACTACATCCATCAAATGCATCTCAAGGGTGGCATGAACTGTCATTCCAATAATATATCGAAATGTAATTGAATCCATGACTGGAGAATATGTGGATTCATAATCAATGCCAAATCGTTGAGAAAATCCTTGAGTAACAAGACGAGTTTTATAGCATGTTATTTGGCCTTGAGCATCTCGCTTGCATATTAATACCATTTTATATCCCACAGGGCGAGATGTAAGAGTGTCTACAATTGGACCAAAGACTTTTCTCTTACGTAGAGAGGCATACTCTTCCTCAATAGCAGTTTTTCATTTTGACCAATTAGAGCGATGCATTGTCTCTTCAATGGTTTGAGGTTCAGGATCGTCTTCCTCGTAAGAAAGGGCTTCTATAATCATATATGCAAATGATTCATCTACCATAATGGATGGTCTATCCCAAATATCATCTGTAGCACAATACAAAATAGATAATTCTTTACTCAACTTGTTCTTATTCCTTCCACTTCCAAGATTGTTTTTCATAGGAATTGAAGGTACATTATGCATGGATATATCATCATGAATTGGTAGTCTTGCAAGATGAGTGGCAATTTCTTGAGAAATAATACCAAGATTAGTCAATTTTATAGCTTTCTTCTTATGTGATTGCTTAACTGATCCACGAGTTCTTTTAGTTGTTGTTGTTATAATTTGAGGTATTGTAGTCAATGGCATTGCAATCTGAGCAAGTGCATTTTGAGCCTCATTAATAGGAACTCTTGTAATTCTAGGTGCATCATTGAAGCCATCAAGTGTTTCATTCGTGATTCGTTTTAAATGCAAAATCTTAGCAACTTCAGTTTCTGCCAAAGATGTCCTAGGATCAGGATTCATTGTAAATGTTTCTGGTGCTTCAAATATGAGTACTTTATTTCTTTGTTGATTGGATACTCTTCCTTGAAGAGATGGGAATACAGTTTCTTCAAAACGGCAATTTTACAAACGTGCACGTAATAATGTGCCAGTTGATGGATCAACAATACGAATAATGCTTGGTGAATCAAAACCAACATATATGTCTTCTTGTCGATGAGCTCCAATGGTACGCCATTGAGGTTTTGGTATTGGAATCCAAGTACGGCAACCAAATACTTGTAAGTGAGATACATTTGGAACATGACCCGAAATGAGCTCATGTGGTGAAATAGTTTCAAGAGAAGAAGGGCGGAGGCATATTAATGCTACAACATGTAAAACTGCATGACCCCACATAGATGAAGGTAGATTTGCGTGAAGGAGGAGTGGCCGCATAATGAGTTGTATACGCTTTATAAATGAATCTGCAAGTCCATTTTGAGCATGTTCATATGGAACACAATATGTCAATTCGATTCCTGTTGCAGTACAATAGTCTTCAAAAGACTTTGATGCAAATTCTTTTGCATTATCCATATACAATGTTTTTATAGGATAATCAGGAAAATGTGCCCGAAAGCGAATAAGCATAGATATAAGATTGGCAAACACCATGTTTCGAGTTGATAATAATGAAACATATGATTGTTTACCTGATGTATCAACAAGGACCAAAAAATAACGAAATGGTCCTGATATTGGATTAATAGGACCACAAATATCACCATGCAATCTTTCAAGCATTGGTGGTAATTCTTGTGGAAGTTTCCAAATTGAAGGTCGAGTAATCATTTTACCTTGGACACATGCACGACATAATTCCATAGAGTCTACATCTACAGGCTTTAAATTGTGCCCAGTTATACATCGAATGATCTTTCTAAATAATGTGGATCTTGGATGTCCCAATCGTCCATGCCAGAGAGAAACACGACTCTCTGAGATAGATGATGCAAAATTAAATATAATGGGAGGCCGAATTGCAATTCGGTATAAACCATTTTCTGTAGCAAAAGCTTTTTCAACAATTTCATGATTCTTTGCAAGGACCAAAACTTCTTTTCTATTTAAAGTGACGGTCGAGAGGTGATAACCATTAATACGTACATCTCGGTAGGTGATCAGACTTCGAGGTGTTGAGGGTGCAAACATCCCATGTTTACATTTTATGATGGAACCCGCAGGTAATTTTACCATCACTGTGCCCTCTTGGAAACAAAACGCATTTGCTCCAGCCATAGTCATCATATTTTTAGTTTGTCAAGTTGAAGATTTTTCAATAAAAAATCGTCTATCTCGCAAGATAGTATGTGTTGTTGCAGAATCAATGAGCGCATCATTTGATTCATCATTAGAGGTTCTATCAGTCATATAAGCCTCTAAGTCATCAACACCAATTGAATCCATGGACGCATCCATGGTATGAACTTCACGAACCTCAGCTCGTAATTTCTTATTTTCTTGGAATATTTTAATAAAATATTTTGAAATACGGCACACATGTGCTAAATGTCCAATCATTCCACACTTATGGTAAGAACGCATCTCTGATTTTTATTTTCTACTATAATTAATAGTAAAACGTTTATTCTTTCCATATGGATAGAAATGGTCTTGACTATGACTACCTTGATACTTATAAGCACGTTTCCCATGTTTATATAATTTCTTCTTAAACTTTGAAATATTAAGTGCATGAGATTCAGGAACTGTAGTTCCAATAGGACGAGCTTCTGCATTGCGCAAGAGTAATTCATTTTGCTTCTCCACAAGAAGTAGATAGGACATGAGATTAGAATGACTCTGAAATTTCATGTTCCTGTGTTGTTGTGCAAGTACAGCAAATGCAAGAGGAAATGTAGAGAGAGTTTTCTCAATCATTTCTTCTTCGGATATGCTTTGTCTTTATAATCGTAATTGTGAGACAATACTATACATTTCACTATTGAAAGCATTTAAGTTTGGAAAATCCAAGACACGTAAATGTGTCCAATTATGACGTGCACGTGGAAGAAAAATGATCTTTTGATGATCGAACTTAGATTTAGGATTCTTCCAAAGTTCTATAAGATCTTCCATTTCCAAATATTGATGTTGTAATGCAGGTACAAGATGACGACGAAGGAGAAGAAGTGCTTTCCAACGAATAGCAAGAGATATAGAAATATTTGTTGTAGGAGATTCTTCAAACATAATGGCATCCGAGAGTTGTTCTGCAAATAAATTTGTTTTTGCCATTTTTGCCCATAATAGATAATTGTTTCCATCCACAATCAATGGTGGAAATAAAAGAGCTTGAAAATGTTGGGATGCACTGATAATAGTAGGAACCATAGTAGAAGCAGTTGAAGATGTTGAAGCACTCATTATAAATAAATCTATAAAAAAAATACAAGATCAAGTAGAAAAGTTGAGTAAAACGTACCTTAAAATATAAAGTCAAATAAAATGATAAACTTGAACTTGAAAAAAACTAAAATATATATATATATATATAAATATATATATATATATATATATTTGAAGGAGAAAGAGTTGTAGATTAAAGCAGCAGAACAGCAATAAAATGGCGGCAGCAGGTAGCGGTAGGGCGGCAGCGGCGGGCAGCGGCGGCTGGTAACGGCGGGCAATGGTGGGCGGCAGCGACGGCGGCGGCGTTAGAGCGGCGACGGCGACGGGCGGCAGCGGCGAATTCGGCGTCTGTTCGGCGTCTGCTCGGCGGCAGTTCGGCGTCTGTTTGGCGGAGCAGGGAGCAAGCAGAGGGTGGAGTTGGGCTGGATCAAGTATTCAGAGCAAGCAAAGCAGAGAGTGGAACAAGTGCTCTAAACAAGCAGCAAGAAGAACAAGATCCTGACCCGATCCTGACCCAGACACTAAGCAAGGGTAGCAAAGAGTCAAAGACTAGAGCAAAAAAAATTATGATAGTGTGTAGAAGAGAATCGTGATAACCTGTTGAGAATGTTTAGCAATGTATTTCAAAAGCTCCCCCGGAATAAGCCCGCTGAAATTGCAAGCTCTCCAGATTGACCAATTTGCCGATTTCGGACAAAGATGGTGCTTTTGAATCCGATTTCACACAGGGAAACATTCGTGACTTGACCGAGACTGTTCCAAGTGATTCCTACCCACGAGCATGGAGAGGACGCCGAGGGGTTCTAGTCGGGGAACATCTCTGGGGAGAAGTTGGTGATGCTTGCTTTAAAATTAAGCAGCGCTTTCAAGTCTGTCTTGCTTGACTGGGCGGAGGCATGGGGACACAATGATGCAAGGGCAATGACAAGTAGAATGACAAGTATCGGAATGAGGATGGGAACAAGGCGACTGGGGCCGGTGGCAAGGAGAAGCTGGAGAAGAAAAAGAGCGCCGCAAGTGCAGGCGTGGATGAGACGAAGTAGGCGGTTTCCTCGCGCGCCAACAATGTCAAGGCCGGTACCGCAAGTGGGATCAACTGGATCAAGCAGAAGGTCCAGAAAAAACCCCAGCAGCTCGAGCCCTGGACTCCTCCTCGTGTTATCCACCACGGAGATTCCAAATTGAAGTATGACATTCTCGGCCAGGATCACGTGAAGCTCGAGTATTAATTCAGTTGATTTGGAGCGTTTCTGAGGGCAAACGTGTCTGTGGATGATGGAGATGACGGATTTCCGACTGCCGAAGGTGTATCGAACCGATCCATCTACCGCACTTGAACATTGAAATAGTTAATTGTTTCAATGTTTGTAGTTCAAAATCAACATGAAGATTGTTACTTAAGACTTTTAATTTTAAAAAAATAGATGGTAAGAGACAATAAATATAGTATTAGAACCATTAAATAGAATCTTTGTGGTTGGTAATATAATTAGAAGTGGAAGTTGTACTTAATGGTATTTCAAATGTATCATTTGTGGTTATGAATGCACCAATGAAGATAAAACAATATAGTAATCTTCTTGTCTAAGTATAAGAATTTATAATTGGCTTAAAAGACAAATTATCTAATGTAGTGCAAAGCAAAGATTACAGTTTGTAACAAAGATTATTTTTGAATCTTGATCTATATCAACTTATATAACAACTTAATCTCTCTCTGTAAAACTTGTCTTTAAGATTAGAAGTAATATTATAAATATATTTGTTATCTAAGTAAATAGATGTAAATAACATGAAATAGAAATAGGTTCAAATTTCTTACATATTATCTTAGAAACAGCTTCTTTAAATATATATATATATATATATATATATTCTTTTAAATATGTTACATAGCTACAAAAACTTTTTGAAGAAGTTTCCTATCTTTAAAAAATTAACATAAAAGCATCTCACAATTAGGATGTTTAATATATAATCTTTGTTGTTCTTAAGAACCTTTCACATTACTTTATTGTTAGCTAGTATATATGAAAGTAAGATTAGAATCATCTTCAATCTTATTAAGATTTTTCTCATATTCATATTTCAATTCAAGTTTCTCAAGTTTCTTTGAATTTAGTCATAGTCACTCAAGTTAACTTCTTCCCCACATCTACACATCTTCTTCACTTACTTCTTTTTTTTAGTGGTGTATACAATTTAGATTTATAAATGCCAAGTGGAAAAAAGTAATACACTTAAACTTTGAGTCTTAAAATTTCAACCACAATATTAATTTATGCCATGTGCATTATGTCATGTCATCATTTCATAGAATAGACCACCTTGTTAAAACACCTTTAAAAGAACCTTGACCTTTGCTTCTGGTGATGACATGGTACTGAATTCCCTGGCAGAGTAAGTGGCATGCTATTGCACATGCTGCTGCAACTGCTACTTTGACGAGGAACGAAGAATGACTCGAGATTTAAGATCAGATTGTGCAAGAGCGTAACAGAGCGGAGAGATCGTCATCACAGGTATCTGTACATTGCGACAGGCCTGGAGATCGATACAAAACCACTATCCAAGCAATGGCTCAATGAAACATGAACGAGTATTCGTCTGCTCAACTATCAGACACTTTCGTAATAACCAGTTCGCAGAACAGCTCTAGGACCCGTGAAGAATGTTAGCAAAAGCAATCAAATATGCTGGTATTCAAAGTCAAACCATATTGAGCAGACATCGAACTTCATTGTAATTTGGAACTTTCCCACCTATAATCACTGCACCTAATTCTCCAGTAGGCTGTTCTAGTTTTCAACCTCATGCTTAGCACCCCAAGAATTGAAGAGGTGACTAAACATCCACTTAAAGTTGCCGCCTTTGCTACAATATCCCTATCTTGAATAATGTGAATAATGTCCACTATTTACCTGCATAGAGATCAAAAATAGATGTGATCTATGTCTCCTCAAACTTTCAAAAACTCTCCGATAAGAGCCAGAGTTGCTGAGTGCTTGTAGAAATGCAACAAGCATCAGCTCCAAAAGAAAACTGCTTCAAACACTGGCAACACAGAACACAACCCAGACGATTACTTGATAGACACTACGACAGAAACGTTAAATCCTCAGGGCACTTCGGCCCACAACTAGAAAACAGTTTCGTAAAATTTCAGCAACTCCTTATGACCTCGTTCAGCTTTCTACTGTAGCGTTGGTTCAAAATTAAAAAATTATTAGAAACTCAACTACTAAAACTTGATGCACACATCAAAACCAACTAACACACACACACACACACCCCTCCCCCCCCCCAAAAAATATATATATATATATAATAATAATAATAATAATAATAATAAAAAAGAGGAGAAAAAGGAAGGATAGAGAAAGAGAAATATTATTTCCTCGGAGTAGCACTCACCACGACAACTTCACGGAGAAGCAACGGTCCGCGAAGAGCTTCTCTCGGCTTCGAAACCATACAAAGCATTTTTACCCAACATCTAATCTGGTTTAAACCACCAGAAAAGTCTTGAAAAGACCTGGCGTCATCCACTGCCTTCAGCAACAGCTGGCTCAGGCTCTGCATATTCTTCCCCAGAAAACTCTTCAATAAGTTGTCGTTGCCTCTGTGTGATATTTCTGTTTTAGATTCAGCCAACCCTCAAAATCAGTTTTCGCCACAAATAATTAGTAGAAAGGAAACCGAACAATAATTAAGAGCATGCGATCAGCAATTGAAACTGAGGGTTGAATTACATACGTAGGTATAGTCACGTTAATTAGCACGTATTGGTCACCATAGTGTCTCGAATTCAAAACTTTTACACCTGCCCAAAATATGCAGAGGTCAGTCTAACAGGAAACTGCCAAGAAAATCTATCACATCCCCAAATAGCAGTAGATAACAGAAACAGACAAAACTTTTACCAGTAAATTACACCAATATTAATCAGAATTCATCATCCAGCACTAGCACAGGATACCTTTGCCCCTCATAACTTGCTTGTGTCCTGGCTGTGTACCTGGCCGAATCTGCAAAACGAGAACCACAACTAGCATGAATGAGATGCTGAAGAAATTTACCAAACTGCAGACTCAAACTTCGTTCAATCTTTTGCACATCAGCCTATGTACAATACGACAGGAACATGATGAAAATAAAGAAATGAAAATGAAAATTCCCAGTACCAATAAAAATTAGGAAAAAACAGAGGGTAAAGACAGCTAACCTTAAGTAACACATCGCCAGTCAACGTAGGGACTTGAACTGAACCACCCAAGATAGCATGAGTGAAAGAAATTGGAACATCCACATAAAGGTTTGCTCCTTCTCTTCTGAACACCTTGTCAGGTTGTACCTTCGCAAGATCAAAGTGATTTATTAACTGTCTTTAGAGACGACGCTTCAGGGGCTATATTTAAACTCTTCATTCTGTCAAACTCGTTTCACATAGAAGATAAAAAAAAGTAAAAGAAAAAGTACTCGATGCTTACTCTAATTTGCAACATAAGATTCCCAGGTCGGCCACCTTTGGGTCCCTCTCCACCCTCCCCATGCACTTTCAAAGTTGTGCCACTTTCCACTCCTGATACCCAAGACAATTACCGTACCAAAGTTACGCCAAATTTTCATCGTATCACTGAATAGGATAGAGATGAAAACGAAAGCAACCTACGACGTAGACTACTAAATCACTTTGCCATACTCAAATAACTACATAGGTTAGTCTTTGAAAGATCCAGATTATTCTCTATAATAAATAAAATCAGGCTAAACTAAGAGTGTTTATAATGAGCTTACCCGCAGGAATATCTACTCTGACTTCTCTGTGTCCCTTGACAACTCCGGCCCCATCGCAGTTACGACAATGATCCTACACAAGGTACCCAATTCAACAAGATACGACCAATACATATACAGTAACAAGAAATACCACCTGGCTCAAAATGAACGTTAGTTCTGTACACCTAATTCATCCGAAAAGATAGTAAAGATGACCTGTAAAAACCTCATTAGAATTATTTTTAACAAGCAATATATTAACTGTTATACAGTTAGTACCTTGACCATCTGACCAGAACCACCACATTTTGAGCAAGTTGATTCAAAGGCGAAGAAGGCTTGCTGCATCACAACCTGCACATGTAAGGTAAGGACAATGATCCCTCTGTAAAAGCAGCGTCCGAAACAACACGTCTGATCAGAGGAACTTCCAACACTCTTTGGTAATGATAACCTACTCCTCAGTTCATTCAAAACAACGTTACAATTATAGCATGGCGTAGATTTCGTAAAAGCTTTCTAACAAGAGTACATGCGACACAGATACTTGAATATGCATTTCACAGGAACTCACTCTGCCACGCCCTCTGCAAGTTTTACATGTCTGGGGTTTCACTCCTGGGGGCAAACCACTTCCACCTGCAGAAACCGTGACCCAATCAAAGAATAAAACCAGAGGTTATGTTATATACAAGATCGTCAGAACTCTCGAGAAAGACACAACCATGTACATTCAGGGCTGACGTAGTGTTAAATGAAGTACCAATACATCAACTAACAGCAAGTATCTTAATCCGGCAAGGAGGTAACATTTAGTCATTGGCAGAAAGTAAGCAGTCCATGTTGAGTCATGTGTAAACAGAATTATTACACTTTTCATAACAAAGGTAACGACTAAATTGGGACTTCAGATGTGGAAGCAGCAACAACAAGGACAGGAAAACGACAGAACAACTTAGAGTTCAAGTAAGAAAAATCACAGTGACTTACTGCATGGTTGACATCGCACAGTTGTCTGAAAATTCACCGCTTTCGAACAACCTTGGACAGCCTCTCGGAAAGTCAGATCCAACTGAACCTGACAGGACCAAGAAAAAACCACTGTCAGCGATGTCAAATTTCGTTTTCGAAAATGAACAACACTAACGTATCACGAACAAAGAAGATCATGTTAGTAATAGCACATAGCGGGAATGGTGCTTCAAGTCACTTTTGTCTCAACTATATAGAAAAGCAGAACGCTAACCTGTACATGAGGTCGACTCTCCCTGCCTCCTCCAAATATTCCATTAAACATCTGTCCACGGGCAACATCCAATGATCACATTATATGAATCAGTAAGAAAATGGAACACTGAGCTTGCATACAACAAAACACGCTGTACTTCCGGGTAAAGGCATCGCTTACTACTAGGTAAATACACGAATCAGCTGCAACATTACCTCGTCCATGCCTCCGCCAAAAGCATCACCAAAGATGGTTTCATCGAACCCTCCAAATCCGGCACCCCCACCGGGAGCACCCCCCGCAGCTGCTTGCTCAAATGCATCGTGCCCAACCTGAGGTAGCAGAGGGCGAGACTCAAAAGATACTCAAGAGCAGAGAGTGAGTACCAAACTAGTATGGATGAGATTCGAGTCAATGGCCAGAACATGAAATGTGGAAACAACAATACCGAAGAACAAATATTTGAAAGTAAGTATTTGAGTTAACTATATGAACAATCCCAGCAAGACTGAATCCAACAAAATTATAATGTACAGATTCCCAGTTATGAAAAGATGAAAATGAAAAAGAAAACTCACTTGATCATACATGGCTCGTTTCTCATCATCCTTCAAAACCTACAAAGTTGCAAGAAATACTGCATCAGTTAAATGAGATTTTTCAAGGAGAGTACGCACAGAAGTCTAAACGAATGTAAAATCAATCTTACCTAGAATGTGACTGAAACAAATTGCAAGTCTAGATCAGGATCTTTTTTCCCACTAAAATTTTATTTCATCACGTACTGCGTCAACTAAGAAGTCCCTGTATCCACGATGTCATACACGTTTCATGTCAAATCTGCTCACTAAATACATGACAACAAAGTTGAAACCTCGTATGCTTGTTGTATTTCTTGAAATTTCCTCTCCGCTTCAGCATTTCCTTTGTTCACATCTGGATGCCACCGTTTTGCCAACTGCAGCAAAGAAAATTCAAATACAACAAACATTTAAATACTTGCAAATTATAGTCAAGAAAGGAGATCTTCCTTTCAAAAAGAATACGAGTATATGGAAAGGTCCTGGTTTATCTACTTCAAATTAAAAAGATATCACCCATTCCGCACCAGGAAGGATTATGGCAGTAACTATTACTAGCGTCCTGTTAAGGATAGGTACCTCATAATACGCAGATTTGATCTCCTTCGGATTTGCACCTCTTTGCAACCCTAATGTTTCATAAAAGTTCTGCCGAGCCATATGTTGAACACCTGCAGCCCTCAAACACGTATATTTGCATAAATAGTAAACTATGCATTACTACAGTTAGATTCTGATGTCGTAAAATAATAGTTGTTGAAGTGCACTTTTTGACCCAAAACACAGTGAACGAAAAGAAGTCAATAGATCCTACGGAGGGGATAAATCCATGAGAGAATCTGAAGAGGACACCTTACTGTAATTTAATTCCAGTGTTATACCTGTTGCATGAAAGCCTCGCCTGCCAGTCGTCTGAAGCCATTCGTCACCGATCCGGACACCATAGGAATGATTGCAACCACCTGAGAAATCAATATAGCAATGACTTAATTCTAAGATCCACTTCCAGCTCCAAACCCTGGAATTTTGATTGCACGTAACGCTATTTCTTATTACAAAAAAATATTTAAAAATTAAAATCAGAATAATGGTTTGTATTGTACGAAGATACTGACGCGACATATTTTCACAGGATTGATTATGATAACATTTCTATGAAACGTTACACGAAAATACTGAACTCCACGAGCTCGAGAGCATCAATAATATTCAGCTGGTAAAACAATGGCCACTACCAGTCAAAAATTTTAAGATCCTCTGTCATGTTGAAGTCCTATCAACTACTGCGATAAACTCAAGCGAGAAGTGCCAGCTACACACGCACTCATGAACACGCAATAATAATCTTAAAAAAATCTGCACCTGAATGTCCATGCAGCGCACCTGCTCCGGCACGAAAAAATTGATCTCGAGAGAGAAAATGAGCTTCCCTCGTCAAAAAATTAAATGACGATTCATTGCGCAACTCTTCCTGCACAGACCAGGTATTAGATTAAAGGCCTCACCCAAAAAATACCGCGAATGGATCAAAAGCACAACCACTCTGCAGTGCAACTCGTACCTTGTGCACAAATCCTACTGCAAACAGAATAACGCGCAAATACCTCGAAAACTACTTCAATTATGCACAATCGCCAAAATTCCAGATGAAAACTCAACGAATTTGAAGCCTTCTGGCCAAATCGTTCAGAAAAATGAACCAGCAGCACACCAAAACCAGCACCCTACAATCGGGAATGATAATGTAATGATGTAGTTTCAAGCTTTTGAACAAAATTGCCACACCTTAAATTTCCTAAACGACACGAATCACACGAACACAACCATCAAAAAATCCATGGAACTCAAACCGTGCCCTCTCTTCCTCTCAGCGACAACACTCTTGCCCAGGTCCAAAACACACCATCCCTGCAGCGCGACCCAAAAACCCTAATTCCAAATGCCCTGCACGGAAAAACCCAGTTCCACTTGCAACCCACGAATTCGCACGTACAGGGAAGGCAGCAGCGGGGCGAGCAGGCGCAAGCAATGAGCGGCGGAGCAACTTCAGCGTGAGGTGGCGAGGTATACGCGCCATGCTAATGACCCACCACAGCTCTCACTCAAAACTCACAATGCTGGCGGCTGCTTGACTCCAAGAATGTCCTGGTAGTTCGCCCTTCTGCCCTTCCACCCCCTCGCCGGGTAATCTCCTGCGCAGTAGATTCTCACTGCAGGAAAAAAAAATTGCCGATTCATGCGCTTCCCAGCGCAAGATATGACCGAAGCACTGGGGTGGGAGACGAAAACTGAAGGAGGGTACCGTTGAATGGAGTGAGTAGTCCAGGAGATTGGTGGAGAAGAGCTTGCAATGCAATGGCTGAGTGAGTAAGTGGCTGCGAAGCTGATCGATTCTTCGCGGCGTGCCTTTCCCAGTTTCGTTGCATTCCATTTCCTTACTTCCTTCGCTGCGTGTTGTCGGAGGCGCCTCCTCTCGCGCGCCGCGCTTCCCTCTGCCCTCCCTTCCGAAACTGCGATCCTTTCTTCTACTTTTACTTTTACTTTCTGTTTTGTGTTCTCATTTACTTTTCTCTTTTTCTTTTTCTTTTTTCCCTTACGGCTTTGTTTGAATTGGATTCCTTTCTCCGGACCTTTGCCTGCAATGTTGAGAAGCAATATTTAAGAATGTTGAGACTACTTAAGATGCTCGGATGGTTCACAAGAAGACAAAAGAAGGATCATGAATCAAAACATTAACGTGATTAATCATCACTAAAAGATAGAATGGGTTTAATTTCTTTTAAATGCAAATCCTTTTGCAAATCTAAAAGTTTGTCATCCAAAAATCATAGAGTTTTTCTTTTCTTTTCTTTTCTTTTTATTATTTTTAATCTTTAAATATCTTAAGAATATTTTAAAATAAACCTGTAGAAGCTTTTAAAGAAGCTTTTAAGAAGATGTGAAATATTCTAAGATAAACCAAAATTTTAAAGTTTAAACATTTAATGTCACCTAATTTAATAGAATACTTACTAACTTTTTTAGATATGGTACTTTTGGTTAATTCTTATAATATATGTATATATATATATATATATATATATATATGAATATTATAGCATTAGAATCTCTTGATTTATTTTGAAAGTAATATATTCAAGCAATAAAATCTCAAAGAGATTAATTGTTGAATAAATTTGTTTTTAAAAATAACATCACAACAAAATAAGAATAAGAACTTACTAAGAGTAATAATTGTGAGTAGATAAGACTATATAAAATAATATAATATATTAAATAAATAATCTTTTAAAATAAAAACATTAACTTCTTATTATTTATTGGAAGTTTTTAATTGGTCTTCTTATTCTAATTAATTATTATTAGATATTTATAAATAAAATATATATATATATATATATATATATATAATTTATCAAAAATTTTAGAATACCAAAGATAATGCATTAAATTTGTATGAAATATTCATGATTAATTTAATAGAATTATAAATATTATTCTAACATGTTTAAAAAAGAGGCTTAAAATTATTTAAATTAGTTTATAACATTGGCAATTATATCTTGATTTTACCAAAGATCCTTGTAAATATATTTCTTTATTTACTATTATTCTTACTATATAAAAAATATGCAATCTATTCCTATTAGGAGCTTTCAATAGTATATAACTAAAAACAATGCCATCAAAGAAGATCATACTGCTTGGCAATAATAGAAGTACATGATATATAAGGAATAATTTAAAATTATGTAATATAAAGAATTTAATATTTTTTTAATATGTATTATATTTGAGCTATTTTTGTCCATTGATAGTTCTAGTCTAAAGTAGGTTTGAAAGAATATTAGACTTTTTTGAAGGAGTTATATAGTTTTCAATATTATATTATATTTCTATCTTCTTTTTTCAACCATTTATTCTAATTAATTATGAAAATAGACAATCAAGTCAAAAAATAATTAAATAATAATATACTTTAATTTTTTTAATATATATTCAATAATTTTAATTTTGTTTATCTTGGTAATTTTGAAATAATAATAAAATCTATACTACATGTCTTTTTAGAATATACTACAATTACAATAAGTATGTTGATGTACTAAATTACAAGCCTTAAAAATTAAGACCCAATTGAGACCTTTGTCTACAACTTCAATAATATCTGCAAAGTTCTAATTTTAAGAAAAATTTAAAATTATTGCAATTATTAATAAAATGAAAACCATATACATTGGTATCTGCTTAGAAGAAAAATACTTAGGAGAAAAAAATGGATAAGAGCATTGTCTCATTTTTTTTTGTGCTTATCCATGTTTTTCATGAATTAGTAAGAGAAAAGTCTAGTTAGGGTCAATACTCCATTATGAATAAGTACTACTTCAATCAATACAATGCATAACACATCTCATTAATAACAACTTTTTGCTCCTCTATGCAAATGCCATTGTTCTCAATCACTAGTGGGCCAAGCTTGTACTTAGAAGCCCATACTAATATTTGAAAAGATTGCAAGATGATGCTTGAGCAAAAGTTAGGAGTTGTATTGGAGTAAATATTGCCATTGTACAAAATAAAAATAAAATTGCAACTTTGAGCTTAAAATAGGCAATGCCACTATCAACAATAACACACTATAGCTTCTTGAGCTTTATTGATAATAAACTTCCAAAGACGTGGAGAATGGTGTAGTGTTTGGTTATGAGAAATGTCTATGTGAGAAAAAAGCTTTTCCTTGTCCCAAAGAATTTCTCTTAACCAAATACCACTTTATGTAAAACCAATAATCATACTTGTTATATATTATTCTAAGTTCACATTAAATATAATACATTAAAAAATACACTTAATTTAATTTAATCTAAAGAAATTTTCTAAACATAAATTAGAGTTTTAGATTCTTACAGACATGTCACATAGTTATTGAATCTTGTCCTATAAGTTTCTTACTTTTACAAAGCCAAACTTGACACTCATACTTCAAGTTTTATAATATTTGACAAGCTTCTATAAGGCCTTTTTGGTAGCTAATATATCTGTAGATAAGAATCATGCTATCTTCAATCTTATTAATGCATTTCTTATATTCATGTTTTAATTTAAGATTTGATAATTTCTTTATATATAGCAATAGCCATTCTAAGTCTTTTTCTATTTTGAACTTTTTATTTTTAATTTTTTTTTCTTGATGTTTAATATAAGTATTATACCTTACATAAAATATAACAAAGGTATCTTAACCTAATAAATTCTAATGTGCATATTGATGCAGTTGGAGTTGTTAATAATACAAATAGCTTGATGGTGTTGGTGATGAGGCACCTTAATGCTTGTACAACTTCCAATTTTTTTTTTAGCAACATAGAGCATCCTTTTCTATTTTTTTTTTTATTTTTATTCATGTCTTATTAGTTTGTTGATTGTATCAAAAGTTTGTGCACAAATGCATGATATCAAGAAATATAAATTGAAGTGGATTACTAACAAGCAGTCCATGTATATTATCACATTTTTACCCAATTATTTTTATGTTGTCAAAATCACTATGAGAGTGCATTAGCAATATTTATTATATATATCTAATTTTTCTATAGGTTGTTGTAGTGACTAGTTGATGCACATAAATTATTCTTAAAATATCTAGACATTTCTTACATGTAGAGGATTTTAAGATTTATATGTTTGTATCATCCATGGAGGAGCAAATATATTTTAGATAATGCTCAACGTAAGACTTCAAACCATTTGATGTTTTTGTCGAATTATTGATGGTGTAGACTTGCCTTTCAAATGAAATTTAAATTATGTTGTCTATACTTTTTGTGTGTATATGAACTAATTTTATTATTTTTTTGCAACATCAAAGATGAGAGTTGGAAATTGTATTACCTCAACATTGTTTATTTTTGTTTTGTTTTGTTTTGTTTTTTTTTTTTTTTGTAAATGGAGATGGTTGTATTGAAGGTTGTTGATGGATATGATACTATGCTACACAAGTGAATATGATTGCATACAATACTATTGAATATGGTTCCAAAATTTGACTTTAGTACATCCTAGAATGACTTAGCTCAATTTTTGCTTTTTCATGGTTAAACTTTAGGAGTAATTCCTTGGACAAAATTAACTAATTTTTTGCATATTTTCAGTGACAACAACACATGATCAACTAGTTTAATATTATAAAATCTCCAGGCAAGCTTATTATGTTAAAATTAACACGATTCATAAAAAATAATCCTCAAATAGATTAGATAATTTAAGGTATTAATTTTTTTTCTTACCTTATTTAAAATAAAATAAAATAATTAATTTTATAACTAAAAACTTAAGCGTCTATTTGTAGAACCCAAGGCATTTGTGCAAGCCCCAACAGAAGGGGATCATCCACTCCTAACAAAACACCACAACTCAGAACAACTTTGGCCACCAGTCCACGTCGACGGTGCCGCAGCTCCAACAGTGAATACAAACAGCCGTCAACAACAGCTGCAATATTGCCAGAGAACAACACCAAGTTCACAAAGGACCGAGCAGCAACACGAATAGGAGCTCTAGCAGCGGAACTCGGCACTATGGAAGTTTCCTGCGAGAAGAAGAAGAAGAAAAAAAAAAACACTAGAACCAGTGTATTTCGTCGACACCACCACGACGCCACTGAATTCTCACGCAAACAAGACGACAAGTACACCGGAATGAAGACGATGGTGGACTTGCAGCGACGTCAAGCCGCACCGCCACGGAAACATCAACGAGAGGAAAAAATAGAAAGAAATTTTGTCGACCATTACCAGTGGTCGGCGGCGCAACAATAGAACAGTAGCAGCAAACAGAGGATTCGATGCTTCCACCGCGAAACCACTAGCGAAAGAGAAACACACGAAGCCGCCGCAACCCCCGCTCGGAGAAAGACTTCTTAGCGTGCACACTGCATCTAACCACCGAAAAGACCAACACCAGTGAACGGCATAGCGTCAACCACCACCGACGACGCGATTCAAAACAAAACAATAATGCGAGGAAGAAAAAACAAGGGACGGCGCAAAAACAATCCGCCTCACGCCACACGACAAGAATAACAGAGAGCGAGAGGGAGAAAATCCCAGAGCACACAAAAACTCAAACCACATTCCACGACTCCGAGGAATCTGAATCTTCTTAGCCGCAGCCGTCATCCTTGGAAGACAAAGACTTATTTACTCTGCAACCTCTTCCTCCTTTTGAATATCCTTCTCCATTGCCACGACATCCCCGTTTCACAAAACCTACCGCAGACCATCACAAGCGAGCAATTAAAAACGGACGATGGAGGAGGGTTGTCAAGGGCGAACAAAATCATGTCCACCAAGATAGCCTTGTCCGCAGCATCCTTCTCACTGTCCGGCGCGTCAATCAGATTCACGCCCGTTCTCTGGCATCATTCGCAAACCTTCTTGGGAAAGCGATTAATATCACCGTACACAGAGAACATAGTGACAACTCCAACATGAGGGTGCTCCCGCAAAGTAATCCTGATATTGCCAGCAACACAACATTCACTTCCCTTGACATAGGACAATTTTCAATATCCCACTGAATAACTACAGGACACGAATTGGGATTCACCGGAGCTGCAGCTCGAATCTGTTGCTGCATGATATTCGCTCGAGCAATTGCAGCACTGTCCGTCCCCGGTGTCTGTCTAGACGGCGTCAAAGATCGAGAATAAGTCGCCATTGTGTAATGCAGAAGCTCCGACAGAGTGATATGAAAGCCCCCTTGATATGATTCCAGCAAGAATTACCAGTTGGTTCAAAAGTTCGGGACATTTACTATGCACCGAACCCACCAAATAACCGACACACGGAGTGATCAATTAATCCCACTTTCACCTGTTATACATGTTGACGGGTATATTCAGAGCAAATCATCTCTGGTCTAAGAGACAGAAAGAGGAGCGAAATTCTCATTTTTCAGAGAAGCAGAACGAATGGCAGGTTGGGTTCAAATGAGCAACAAACACGAAAATAAGTTTCTCTTGGCACAAGATCAAACATCGGCGCATGATCTTAAGTAACGATGACTCGTACGAAGAGGGAATAGAGAAACCACAGTGACAACAGCGCAAAAATGTGTGAACAAGGAAACATCGACCCAACATGCAGAAGTTTTGCCCAGCAAAAGTACCATAACAACACATGATAGTAGTGAAACAGGTAACGCTAGCAAATATCGAAAAAGAGACGCCTGTCTAAAAAGAATGAGTTACATAGTTATTCACAATCAACTGAGAAATAATCACCAAAAGTTGGTAAAGATCGCACCCAAGCTTCTGGTTGGTTTCCTCTAGGGAGAATTCATAAAAAGCAAGCGTCTCCATATACCAGATCCCAACTACGCAAAATTGTACCAAAATCCAAAAATTGAAATTGAAAATAAAAAACAAACAAACAAACAGCTCGGAACTCTTTCCCCAACTCACCGATCGCACCAAGACTTCCAAACGCCCAACACAAACCATTCAAACCCATAACAAACCCACCAACTGCATTCACTAATTAATTCCCACTCAATCATCACTCTGATTCCATAGAATTCGACTCTAACATCCTCTTCGATACCCTTAATCGACCTACATCTCTGATCTCCGAGCATCATGGTTACCGTTGGACCCCCTGATGAAACGCTTCAAAAACTCATTAACCAACCTTATCTCACACACATTTTTCTGAAGAATCTTGCGGATTTTTTTGTTTCATCCTATTTGCTGATTCTCCCCTAGCGTACGATTGATTAAACAGTTGGAGTTGCAATGAAGATACTTATTTGATCAGCTTCGAGGATTATTGGTGGGGTCTATGCACCTTTAATACAGATGAGCCTAGATGTCATTGCACTCGAATCTTTTCACGTCATCGCTGCTGGCCTGGTGGTTTCTGTTGTCTGCCATCAGGAATAGAAATGAGCACAATTGGTTTCGATGACCGCAAAAACGGCACGTCACAGATATAGTATCCCTTCCTCTCCAGCTGAATGATTTCTCCACGCTGTAAGTTCCGCATGTTAGAGTCTCCAACTGCAGCAGATTCAATGCGGGTTACAGGATTGAGGACAGACACGAAGTCGTCATTCTCCTCTAGCTTTTTCTTGACGATGAGGTGGTCTAAGTCGACGAGAGTCAGGGGAACCAGCTCTGAAGTCTTAGGAAGCCACGTCAATTTTAGTTTCGTGGTCTTCACTGATCCCTCAACATGAAATTCTCCCTGAAGACGAGTAATAAGACCATATTGGTCGCGTTCAATTTTCCTGATGAAACAATTACCCCAGTCCATAAGAGTAACTTCCTCTCCCTCAGACACAGCAGTGGCATCTGCATGATCGAGCCATATTTTCTTTGTGAAAACGGTGGCCTTCTTTCCGGCAGGCACATACTTCTTGTGACGCAGGATTACCCGAGTGAAAGGAGTCTCCGGACCATTGCTTGGATCAAGCAGAACTTTACCCTCGGAAAGAACAGCTGTGTGCCTAGGACAAACAGGGTCGATAATCTTCTTGTTGATATTCCACAGCTTGTCCCACTCCATTAAGTTCAGATTCTTTGATGCACCCTGTAATGCACAAAGTGAACACACTTGCTTGAGAACCACTACTGTTAAAATCAAATTAGAGTATCAACGAAGGAGAGTTAATAACACGCGATGTAATAAGTTTTCGCAAATGCAGCACCTGAGATAAGATAAATTGCTTGAGAGCCTCGATTGTGAGTCCCCTACGGATAATGCCTTGAACAATCGGAAAACGAGGATCGTACCGACCTTCCACTCGCCCATTGTCCACGAACCACTGTAACTTGCGCTTGCTAAGAAGAGTATATACGAAAATAAGACGGCTGAAATCCCATACATGAACCTTCCTTAGTTGCATGTCTTCCAGGACTCTGGTCATTCCGATCATGGTACTCACTTGACCGAAGGGCATGAGTAACACCTTCAATGCTGTCCACGAAAGGGCATGCGAAGTCATATGTGGGGTAGACCTTGTACTTAGAACCCACACGGTGGTGAGGAGTCGGATTGCAGTGGTAGTAAACAGGGTCTCGCAGAGATGCATTAGGGTTACTCATGTCCATCTTAGCACGAACACAACACTGAACACCTCTTGTTGAGCCAGCAATCATTTCCTTCCAAAGCTTCAGGTTCTCCTCAACAGTTTGGTTTCGATACTTCGACTCAATCATAGCTTCCCTCTCTAGCTGCATTTGCTCCCGCTCTGTGTCACTCACATATGCTTTCCCCTCCTTGATCAACTTTTCACATCTCCATAAGCTGTGGAAAGTAATCAGAGGTGTACGTTATCACATCGCCCTTCACGCCTAACGTGTCCAGATCTTGCAAGATACTCTCTACAAACTCATCCTTCTCTTTCGCCGGATTTGTGTCATCGAACCGAATAATAAGCCGTCCTTTGTACTTTTGAGCGAAAAATTGGTTCAGAAGAACTGCCTCAGCATGCCCGATGTGAAGGTAACCACTTGGCTCGGGCGGAAACCGTGTGCATACTTTACCCATCTCTGCACCAGGCAAATCCACTTCAAATGAGCCATCCACCGTCTCCTTTGCCTCAGCAGAAACCGCTGTAGCAGAGCTGGACTTCGAAACCTCTGGAGCGGGCTTTCCCGCGCCACGCGAAGGCAGGACATTCGCAATCGCAGGATACTGCACAAGAATGCAATTGTACCATTGTACAAGATTCGGGAATTTGGCAGACTTTCTGAAACTTTCCCATCTCGGCCCTGCCTTTGCTAGGTAAGCAACAATGGTAATATCTGCTACAGTGAGATCATTGCCAACAAAGTAGGTGCGCAAGGAGAGGTAGTTGTTCGCATGCGCACAAGCCCCCTCGAACTCAGACCGCACACCAAAGCTAGATGCATAACTAAGCCACTCATCTACCTGCAAAACAACGAGGGTAAGGGTTTAGGGTTTGGTCCTTGACAAACTTCAGTGCAGCTCTAAACATAAACTTTCAACAATCCAACAAAAAATACATCGACAGGCGACCTTCAGCCCTTCAGATTTCCATGACCGACAATATGGTGCTCCAAGCAAGGCACTGCAGGATCTGTCATACCGAGCTTGAGTGGGACGGAGAACTGCGTCGGCTATGTGCAGTATACCCTCGTA
This sequence comes from Physcomitrium patens, assembly GCF_059467195.1. Lineage (NCBI taxonomy): Eukaryota > Viridiplantae > Streptophyta > Bryopsida > Funariales > Funariaceae > Physcomitrium > Physcomitrium patens. The sequence continues at coordinate 10,532,647 of NC_143432.1, forward strand.
TCCGTGAAGACCCTTCGCCGCTCTCTAAACTGAACTGGGTGGGCCTTAAAATTGAACTGTAGCCAGAAACCTAACTCAACTACGGTACAATACACCACCACAATCAACAACCTTGCTTACTTACCTCAGAGGGGTTGCCAACAAGCGCATGACCTTCGCTACTCTTGAAAGTATCGATGATCAAACTCAGCAACTGCTTCACCTCAGCCATCGCTCCTATGTCTCGCTACACTCTCACGCCTTCAAAAAGTTCTGGAGCTTTAACTTACATGTAGCAGGTGATCTTGTGAATTCTAGGACTTGGGAAGCAAGGCAGAGGGAGAATCATCATCCATCCATCAGCATTCAATCTTTTATGTTTATATTCCCAATCAAGTTTGGGTGCAAATTTAAGCGTCAAAATATATGCTGCAAATCAAGTACAAGTTATTGGAAACACTCTAAACTCCGAATAAGCTTAACTACGCTCCGACAAGTTTAGTGGAATGTGATGTGGGTTCAAAACGAGCATATGTTCCATCACGTTCCAAAAAGTCTAGAACCTCCCCTCCTGACCCACAAATAACGGAGGAAGGTGAATCCAACACGGGGTGCCAACGACATCTCTTTGCTTTACATCAGACCATTTGTAACACTCCCAGGCCTCTTCATTCCTCTTGACCTTCATGTATCCAGCAAATACAATCGAAATTGCATCGGAATTTGTGAAATGGAGCGACTGCCGCGACTGAGCGGTTGTCGCAACACAAAGCTTAGATATGGGCGCCATACCTGCCATGGCCATGGGAAAGCTTCTTAATCCACGTCTCACTTCCTCCTTCCATTCCCCCTTCTATTTGTCTCCCTCAAGTTATTTTCCACAATGCTTCACAATCAGCTCTTCTTTCTGCACTTTTCAATTGAAAGGTGGCGCCCGGCTGATGCGCTTTGCTTCCAATGTGGTGACCGTAATGGGTGGATCTGTCGTGGAGAATCCTCGCAAGTTGTGTGGGCTGTTGGAATATAGGAAGGCAACCACAAAGCATCGTTAGTTTACGTAGGATAGATGACGTCAAGCAACCGCATCTATCTGGCCCCTGTAGTGAATCAATTCAGTTAATTGGAGTTAAAATTGTAAACTGACATTGTTCACAGAACTAATCAAATCATTTTTATGAATGGACTCCACTGTTTGTTTCAAGTTGTGTTCACTTTCATGGTATCAGAGCAAGGTAGCAAGTCCATAGTTCTTCCCGATAGTACCATGGCTAGAGGAAAATTCCAGTTGAGTATAGGGGAAGCCAATAAGCTAGAAGGAGAGAGTAATTATTATGTTTGGAATCTGAAAATGAAAGCACTTCTGCTTTGAGAGGATACGTGGCACATCGTAGAATCCAAAGTCATACCTGATTCTTTTCCTACTACGGTTAATGGTCAAGTTCTGAGTGAAGTAGTATTCAGAAAAACACAAACATAAGGCTCACGCAGGAATCCTCATGTCCATCAAAGATGAGCTCATAGACAGCGTAGCAGAAAAAACAGATCCTGCCGATGCCTGGGCAATGCTACAGAGCATGATTCAGAGTGGTGACCAATCGCAAATCCTCTTGTTAACAAATAAGCTTCATTCTATGCAACTGAAGGAAGGCGGAGATGTAGAAACATATCTGCGAAATGCGGGAGAGTTGCGCAATAAATTAGCTACCATCGGAGAAAAGATACCCAAAACAATGAAGATTAATATTGTCATGAACGGATTTCCCCGCACATTTGAAGGTTTGATTATGACCATTAACACCTTGTCAACTCTTCCGTCTTTGATCAAGTAGTTGGAAAAATAATCAACGAACATCACCAACTTCAACTACGAGCGTTGCAACTAGGCGATATCGCCGAGGAAGCACTTGTTGTCACTCAGTGATATCAACCACCATATGGAGGAAGAGGAAGCTACTCAAATTGCGGCCGGCTAGGACGCAACAACTTTTGTAGCAATATAAGTTATAATTCCACTATTGACAAGAAATCCAAATCTACTCTTTTGTCTGCGGCAAATGAGGGCATGTGGCCCGAAACTGTTTCCATCGGAAGGGACCACCAACTTCTCAATCAGTTAATTTAATGACAAAAGATTCAGATATTGAGATTTCAATTGAAGCCAATAGTCTCGAAGTAGATTTAGCAGAATTTCAGAACTCTACAGAATGGTATATGGATTCAGGCTGCAGCATTCATGTTACAGGACAGAAACAACTCTTCGAGCATGTCAAGCCTGTCGAAGAGAAAACAGTGGCCACCGCTGGAGGTGAGACTCACACAATCCTTGGACAAGGCAACATTCTGTTTAAAACCGGTAATGATGAAATAAAAGTTACCAATGTTTTCTATTCACCGTCTATCAAACAAAATCTAATATCAGTAGGTTCTCTCATTGATACGGGAAAAGTTGTAATGTTCATTGCGAGTCACGTATACATACTGGATAATATGTTCAGGGGGGAAGTTATCGCACTCCGGGAACGAGTCAACGTAATGGATTGTATTCATTTGGTGACTGCGAGCTATCAAATCAACAAATAAATTACACGACCGTAACTGATTTGTTGGAAGTGTGGCTGCAAAGGTACGAACATCTGAACTATTCTGCCACGTACCACTTATCACGTCAAAACCTTGTGAAAAGTTTACCCGCTCTACCGCACAACAAGATAGTATGCCATGAATGCTTGGCAGGGGGACAGCATTGCAGAACCTTTCCCAAATTTTCTAAAAACAAAGCTACGGAGATCAACGAGATCATCCATGCCAACCAAGTAGGGCCAATATATGTTACGTCTTTGAATACATCACGTTATTTTGTTGTTTTTCCTGATGATAAAACACGAAAAAGTTAGGTATATTTCATGAGATCAAAATCAGAAACATTCCTAAAGTTTAAGGTTTTTAAAACAATGACAGATGCGGCGGTTGGAAAGAAAATTAGAATTCTGCGAACTGACAGAGGAGGGAAATTTTTTTCACAATCCTTTGCCGATTTCTTGGAATTATATGGCATTAGACGACACTTGACTCAAGCAAAAACACCCGCCTAGAACGGGGTTGCTGCACGTCAGAATCGTTCATTGATTGAAAAGGCACGAAGCTTATTACATAAAAGCAGATTACCTATATTCCTTTGGATTGAACTAGTCAATACGGCAAATTACTTGAACCAAAGTCCTACATAGCCAAACAATGGCCTCACCCCAGTATACAAATATACAAAATACAAACCGTATGTGAGTCATCTCAGCATTATAGGCAATTTTGTATTTGTTCATGTTTGGAAGGATGATCGAAGGACACTAGATTCGAAAATTATCAAGTGCATTCTAGTTGGGTACTATGAACAAAGGTCTATCGTTTATACAATCCAACCAATAAAAAAATTATTGTGAGTCTAGATGTTAAGTAGAGTTGGCTACAAAACAGGTCACACCCTCTAGCAAACAAGATCTTGATATTTTCTATCTTTTTTCTACATCAATCTGAAATTCAGAATTAAGAAGAGCAAAGTCAACAAGAAGCAGAAAGTCAAGCATGGTACATTAAGAATATCAAATCTATTCAACTAAGGACACAAGCTCAATATTATCTCTTGACACAATACCATGAGCAAACAACAAAAAAGTCAATAAACCAAGAGTACATGTCATGGACATATACATTTATTCTAATAGTTACTTATATGATTAGGTAGAAGTACGTAAATATAGATTAATTTCATAAAGTCTTTTAGAGTAACTTCTTAGAAGCTTCGTAGATGGGGTTTTGCTTTAGATGTGTTTATAGGTTAGAAACTTGGCCAACAAGTGAACCATGTATTGATAGCTTGTGGAACAAGTTAATTCTGTATAATAGCTTGTGGAACAAGCTTACTACATGGCGCATACATAGATAACTTATTTTGCAAGTTAAAACATGTGGCTAACAAAGCCAACACATGAAACTATTCTTGTAAAATTAGTTCAGAGTCTATGGCAAGAAGTTGTACAGTTGAAAGAAACAAGTAGATCGACTTCACAACCAAATCCAAAGAGTTTTGCTTCTACAAATATGATGGGGATAAGGATTAATATGCTTGAGAAGTTTGATGGAACAAGATCAAAATTTCAAGGATTTTTGTAATAAATCAAATTCTATCTAAGGTTGCACTCTTTCCAATATCCCAATGGATTTATTCAAGTCAAATTCTAAGGTGTATTTCTATCACGAAGTGCTCTCTTTTAGTTTGCACCTTTAATAGAAAAAGAATTGCAATTCCTTTATGATTTGAATTCATTCTTTGAAGTATTTACAGCCACCTTCAGAGAAAGTGATTAAAAAAGAATGGCAGAGATCAAGCTCTTATTTTTATAGCAAAGATTATGGTCAGTCACCATATATACTGATGAATTCCAAAACCTTGCTTGCGATGTGGACTAGAATGACAAAACCCTTATTAATCATTTTTGATATGGATTAAAGAATAATGTAAAAAACTCGTTACTGACAATGCTAAAGATATAATCTTTGGAACAATTTATTGTTCAAGCCATTGCATGTGATAATCAATTATTTGAAAGATGTCAAGAACAAAGATATAGCTAGAAAGAAACAAATCAAATAATGTTGGTAACTCTTAAGTTTTCAAAAACTTATTTATGAAAGCCAGAACCAATGCAAATTGATATGGTACATTTTAAATCCCTCACATAGTAGGAAAAAAGTCGATGATGTCAAAAAGGCTTATACTTATATTATGGAGAAGCTAAACATATTGCTTAACATTATCTAAAGAAACAATGCAATTACAAAATGAGAAGCATGATTGCCAAAGAAGACAATGTATCGAAAAACAAGTTACTCCAACTCCAATAGGGACTGTGCGGTTGGAATCATGTACAACATCTAGCAAAGGTCTTATTCTCTCATCTGATCCTTCATCTTGTTTTACAATAGAAGTCTATTTTGGACCAAAAAAATACAAAATATTAGCCTTGTTGGATTCAAGAGCCTCAACCTATTTTATAAATGAAGACTATATCAAAAAATAAGATATATTTTTAATTAAGAAAATCAAACCTATGCATGTAGAAGTAATATATGGATGTTCATTATCTTTTGGGCATGTTACACATGAAACTATTCTTGTAAAATTAGCAATTAAAGGTCAGAATAGTTTATTAATATTTAATGTGATTAAATCTCCCTCTAATGTAGTCATTTTAGAATTATCATGATTAGAAAGATATAACTCTCAAATAGATTGGATTTCTTGTAATCTTGAATTTTTCCATAGTTTAGTCTAAGGTCTTGCTAGGCAAGTAGAAATCTATAAGTTTAGTATATCCAAACTCTTATTAGTAGGTGCAAAAGCTTTTACATATGCCACAAATGAAGGGCCATCTTTTGCTCTATATGCCATGCCCATTATTCATAGTGAGAAGATATCAAGTAGTCTTCCTTGCCAATATCAAGATTTATAGGACGTTTCTAAAAAGAAGAATACAAATATTCTTCTAAAGTATTGTCCTTATGATTGTACCAAAAATCTTCAAGAATGAATTCAACCACCATTTGGACCAATCTATAGCCTATCACAAAATGAATTAACTGCACTCAAAGAGTACAATAATGAGAACTTGGCTAAGAACTTTATATGCCATTCTAAATCTCTAGCTAGAGCTTCTATCTTATTTGTGAAAAAAAAGATGGATCTGTGCGGATATGTGTAGATTATCGAGGACTTAATAAGATCACCATCAAGAATATGTATCCTCTACTTTTGATTTTAGAATTTTTTGATCAATTAAATCAAGAAAAAATCTATACAAAAATAGATTTATGAAAAGCATATAACTTCATCCGCATCAAAGAATGAGATGAATGAAAGACTACTTTTAAAACTAGGTATGGACATGTTGAATATAATGTCATGACTTTTGGACTCATGAATGCATTAGCTACTTTTCAACATCTAATAAATGATGTCTTTTGTAAGTTTCTTGATGATTTTGTTGTCTATTATTTGAACAACATTTTAATCTATTCTAAGAATATAGAAGAGCATGAAGTTCATGTTCATTATATATTACAAAAACTAAGAGATATAAGATTATACGCAAAGATGGAAAAGTATGTATTCCATATTATTCAAGTTGACTTTTTGGGATATATGATTTCCACTGAAGGCCTTAAAATGGATCTAAAGAAGGTCCAAACCATCATAGATTAGAAGATCCCAAAAATAGTGAGAGATGTGTAATGTTTTTTGGGCTTTGTCAATTATTACCAAATCTTTATCAAGAACTTTTTTCAAGTTGCAGTCCTACTTACACGTTTGACTTATAAAGACAAACTTGAGTGGAATAAAGAAGCCAAAGCATTGTTTGTTGTTTTGAATAAAGAATTTACTTCTACACCAATTTTATATCACATCAATTTTTCTAAGACATTCTTTATGGAAATAGATGCATCAGACTTGGCATTAGGTGTAGTATTTTCATAAATGGGAACAGATAATAAACTCCATCTACTAGCTTTCTATTCTAGAAAATTTTCAGTAGTCAAGATTAATTATGAGATCCATGACAAAGAACTTCTTGCAATTGTAGATTCATTTCAAGAATGACATCATTATCTAGAAGGTGCTTCAAGTCCACTCACAATATATACAAATCACAAGAACCTTGAGTATTTTATGTTGGAACTTAGTTTGAATCATTGCCAAGCCTGTTGGAGCATGCCATTATCAAGATTTGATTTCAAGATCACATATTGACTTAAAAAATAACAAGGTTTATTAAATATTTTTTCTAGACGCTTTTAACTTATACCAAAAGAAGAAGACATATCTTTTAATTAACAAAGAACAATCTTCTTGAAGCCAAAGCATTTTCATCTTCAAGCAATGAAATCGACATTGACTTTTGATTCAACCTTTGTCAAACAAATTCAATCAAGTATGTTTTCTGATCTTTTTATTCATGATATTAAGAATCTTTCTTCTAAGTCTTATGATGTTTCAAAGTTAGAGTTCAAAAACAACCTACTCTATTTCAAAGAATACCTATATGTTCCAAAAAGAGAAGTACATTTATGTGTTCTTCAAGCATGTCATTACTTTCCAACAGCAGGATATTTTTGATATAATAAGACTTTAGAGCTTATATCCAAAGATTTTTAGTGGTTGCAAATGTAGAAGGTGGTAAAACACTTTGTTCAATCATGTGATGTTTGTTGAAGATCAAAAACTCCTTATCATTGATCCTATAGACTTCTCCAACCATTTTCTATATCCAAACAACCATGGTCTTCCATTTCTATGGATTTTATTACAAATCTTCTAAGTTCAAGTTTATATTAGTTTATATTTATAATTGTTGATCACTTCACTAAAATGGTATATTTTGTATTATGTACAAAATCTATTTTAAGTCAAGAAATAGCTAAGCTTTTCATTGACAATATCTATTACTATCATAGATTGTCAAAGTATATTGTATCAGATAGGGGGACTCAATTTGTATCAAGATTTTAGAAAATCCTATTTAAGATTCCAAAGGTAGATATAAAGCTCTTTTCAACTTTTCATCCTCAAATTGATAGACAAACGGAATAAGTGAATCAAGTTCTTGAGCAGTATTTGAAATATATCATCAATTATTATGAAGATGATTAGACAATTTTTTTGCCATTGGTAGAGTTTACATACATTCTTCTACTCAACAAACAATTTTTTTTGCTAATTATGGTTATCATCCTCGACTTGATACTTTTGACTTTTTAAAAGTTGTTAATCTTTTAGCAAAAGATTTGGCAAATCATTTGTCAGAGTTATATGCAACAATAAAGATACAATTAAAAAAAACTCAAGAATGACAAAAGACCAATGAAGATGCCTATTGCAAGAAGCAACAAAATTCAATGTGGATGATAAGGTATGATTACTTTATTGCAATATCAAGACTATTCGTCATTGTGATAAATTAGACTATCGTAGGCTGGGACTTTTTTGCTTTTGTGAACAAATCAAACCTATTGCTTATCGATTATATCTACCAAAGTCTATGAAGACTTCATTTATCTCTTTTTGAGCCATATAAGACAATGAATATCTTAAGAAGAAGACAAATGCCACCTCTTCCTATAGAAATTGATAATAATTAAAAATTTGAGGTGGAAGAAGTCTAAGTTTCAAAGCAACCTTGAAATATGTTAGAATATCTTATTCATTGGTATGGATATAATATTAGCAAATGCACATGGCAGCCAAAAAAGAATCTTATAAATGCAACAAAGAAGGTTGAGGCCTTTCATTAATGACATCCATCAAAATCAAGATGAAGAATAGTGAAGATCCATAAAAGATGATCACTACTCCTCGTGGAATTCATCTCTAGAAAGAAGGGTAATATCACGGACATATATATTTACCTCAATAATTACTTATATAATTAGGTAGAAGTAGGTAAATATTGATTAATTTCATAAAGTCTTTTAGAGAAGCTTTCTAAAAGCTTTATAGATGCAGTTTTGACTTTAGGTGTGTTTATACGTTAGAAACTTGGCCAATAAGTTAACCATGTATTGATAGCTTGTGAAACAAGATAACTACATGGCACATACATAGATAACTTGCTTTACAAGTTAAAACATATGGCTAGCAAAGTCAACACATATTGGAGGTCCTATAGAATATCGCCACATAGCTTTTAGTTTGAGATTATATATGGAGGCAAGAGTGAAGCCTTCTTCATTCTTGTCAACATCTTTCTAGTCTTTAGTCTTGTTGCAAGACTTTCTAGTCTTTTTATTTTTGGCAATAGCCATTTTAGTCCAATATTATATCATCTTTAAGTGACTATGTAATTCCTTTTAGTGACAAAAGAGTATATTGAGGATTTTTTTCTTCGAGATTCATGTCCTTGATAGTACAAGATCATTAGTTTTGACAAATTTTGTGAGTAGTTTGTAGATCAAACAAAAATTAAAAATTAAACAAGAACTTAAATGATTATATTTTATCAAACATATATATAGACTGAGAACCGCAATCTTATGAGAAAGTCATTTTATATCTAGATTGAAAATCTTCCATTCAGCAAGAAATTAATGCAATAAATAAAAATTATACATGAAAATTAGTCAAGAGACCACATAGTGTACACACTATCCACTCTTGGTGGATTTTAAAATCAAAATAAAACATACTAGTAAAAAATCTAAGCTAAAAGCACAAATAGTTGTCTTAGGTGATAAACAAGTATTTGAGATTGACTACTTCCCAATATTTTTATATTGAAAATAAGTTTTAAAATAATTTTAAGAAATTCGATTTGAAGGATGATTTTCTATATTATAAAAGATATTTATGTATTCTAAAAGGTTTAAGGTAATTATATGTATTTAAGCATAATATGATTTTTTGAGTACTAGGATATTTTGGATGTAACAAAATTTTAGACCTTATTTTAAAAGTTTTTTGGTAGCTTTAAATGTAAAATATTATCAAAGCATTTGTTTATTCTTGGGATACTTGATCTTTAGAAAACACTCCATATTTTTAATTATATATACTTTTTAAAACTTCTACTTATTTATAAATAATTTTTATCATTTTTTAAAATAACCTTTATAACAAATATTTTTAATTTTTTGCAAATCTTTTTTTATAATAGTAGATTTTTTAACCAAACTAATATATTTTGTGGCTTTTTAAAAATATAATTACTATTAAAGAAATAACTAAAAAAAGTTAGATAATATTTTTTGATATCATAGACTTCCAAGTAATATTATATTTATTTTACAACTATACTTTGAATCAAGGTTTTAGATTAGAAAATTCAACATATTTTAGGTCAATATTCAAAAAAAATCATTTTTTATAAAAAAATGGATAAATAAAAAGTATAAATTTAATATTTGAATAATATTTATACTATACCATCAACTATTATCAAGATACTTAGCCAACTTTCTTACCAATAATAAAAAAATTCATATAACAAGACAATACAACTTTTATTTAATAAACTTTATTTTTTGCTAACTATGAATATCATCCACAATTTAATATCTTTGTCTTTTCAAAAGTTACAAATTTTGTAACAAAAATATTGACAAGTAGAATGATAGATCTTAAGTCAACAATAAAGATACAACTAAATAAGGCTCAAGAACAACAAAAAAATAAGTAAATTTTGTTTTAAGATAAAACAACATCTATACAAAGTTGATAATAAGATATACTCTTACTTTGTTATATTATAAAGACTAATTGATCTTGTGATATGTTGTATTATCAATAACTTAGTCTTTTTGTTATTCAAAAATAAATAAATGCAAGAGTATGTTAATTATAATTTCCATAATCAATAATAGTTTTCTATATGTTCTATTCATTGCTATTAAATCTTATTCATTGATCAACATACTAAGAAGAGAACAATTGCCACTATTTTTTTTTTTATTGAAATAGATAATAATCAAGAGTTAAAAAAAAAAAAAAAAAAAAAAAACTTGGATTAAAGGCAGCATCAAAATAAATTGGAATATCTTATAAATTTGTGCAAATATGATATTAATAAACATATGTGAGAGCCATGTAATAATATTATATATATATGACCAAATTTGATTTGATTTGATTTTTTTTTACAACATGCAATGAATAAGAATTTAAGTCCTAAAGCAACTGAAGTAGTAAAAATATTCTTAATAAGAATAGCCATATTTATAGAGATTGAAGTGTATTTGAATTTAATAAACCATGAAGACATATTGCTCATAGCATGTAACCACGACTTACAATTTATAATCACCATTTGCAAAAACCCATGCAATTAAATTCTTTTAATAACCATCAATGATTTTTGTAAAATATTTTTTTCTTTGAATTTTCAATTTTCAATTTTTTTTTATAAAACATGAATATTTAAAACATATGATTAATATAAAATAAAATCGATTTTTTAATTGTACGATATAAAGCCATTTTGTACCCTTTTTTGTTACAGTGGCTCACTTTAAATATATATACACGTACACTTCCTATATTTTCTTCTTTAGAAAATCAACCAAAAGTTTTTGAAAACTTTCCATCATGTTCATAGAATCACACAGCAAGAGCAAAGTTTGACAATTCATACAAAAACAAGAACAAAACAAAAAAATGTTATTGTTAAATCTTAACAAGTCCGGAAATCTTAACAAGTCTGGAACGACCACAAACTACCAAAGGATTGCAACAAACAATAAAAAGGCCTGAAAACATGAGCTAAAAAATTTGACAACTTGAACCTGGGTCACAGGAAGCTCCACCCAAGTTCATAAAATTGAGTACGAAGACACCGAAGGGCAACAGAAAAACAGAAGAAAGAAAGAAAAGAAAAGAAAAAGAAAAAGAAAAATAGACAAACAAACGCTGCCCATTTTACCTCTGGAAGTAAACAAGTTGGAGGGAGCCCACAATCCAAAATCCAACGAAGGTAAGAACAGCAACAACAATAACAACAACAACTATGTCTCGGAATAAAACAGCCAGGAACAATAAGGACGCAACGTGGTCCGCCTCGCGGCGAGCATCCCCACGAGACAGCAGGGAGATTGAGAAGCTCACCGATGAAAACAAACACACACACACTAATGGAGGAATGAATGGGTGGTGAGATGAATGAAGAGAGAATCTTCTTAATCCACCCAACACCTAACTCCTGATGCTAATTTTACCATTGCTAATACCGCGCTTGTATCAAGGAAAGCTTCATAACTTTATGACAGGTGGTGATGTCTGCAGTTCTCTCACTCAGTGCATATGTAGAAGGAGCGTGCCCCTGGGTTTGATCTTCCACTAGTTTCGCTTCCCGGCATAGGGAGCTTGTTGCGTAACAAGTCTGTCTGTGGAACTCGGGTGGGGGGAACTGTAGTAGCCAGCTAAAGGTTGCAGTTTTGCGCACGAGTGTGTGGGTTTTTTTGTTTTTTCTTCAGTTAGGAAGCTTCCATCGTCGTGGTGAGTGCTGAACTGGTCCGGTGGTTGCGCGTGGGTGGTTACGCGTTCGCTGGTCGGTGGATTGTTTTGTGCTTGATGGCCTGGGAGGGGGCAGGTGTGATTGCGCGATGCAGTGGAGAGAGAGAGAGAGAGAGAGAGAGAGAGATATGCTGTTGATAACTCGGGTTGTGTGTGTGTTTTTTTTCTGTGCTCTGATTGACGATGTGTGCGGGGTTTTTAGCTTGTCCACTGTCGGCTGAAGTGTTATTTAGTCGTGGGTTTGTAGCGAGCTGCAACTTCTAGTCCGAATCTTGGTCCTGAGTGGGTTGTAGTGGTTTTAACTGCGTTCCAGGTAATGATTTGGATTCGTCTTTGAGGAGTGTTAGTGCTCGCGTTTGCAAACTGGCATCTGGAGTCCTTTTGCGTTAAAGAGTTTGAAGTTGGTAAATTTGGAAACGAGCAAGCCAACACCGACGCATCACACCTAACTCTAGGCCTTGGATTAGGGCATACTGTGATTGAGCGTGGTCTTCAAACATTGACGCATGTATGCTGTGTATTTCCAGGGTGCGAAGCTAGAATTGGAGTTCATCTAAAAGTTGGTTGATTCGTCAAGATGGTGAAGGATAAGGAGTACTATAATGTTCTCGGAGTATCACCCGAGGCTACACCGGCCGAAATCAAAAAAGCCTATTATGTGAAGGTTGTTTCCAACGTCTTTGTATTCTCTTGTAAAGCGGTTTTCTAGTATGCAATGTTCTTGACCCTTAATATTCCTGTGCAATGCCCATTAAGAAACGGACATATCTCACTATCTTGTAGACAACTATAGTCGTTGTCAAATGATTGTCAAGTTTACTTTCTCGTGTGACATGTAGAAATCCAGAAGGATTCAAGTCTGTATTTTTTACCAGTTTTTCGTTGTTCGTCTTGGAACAGGCAAGACTGGTGCATCCCGATAAGAATCCCAACAATCCTGAAGCTGCTAAGAACTTCCAGGTATTTTCCAACGCAAACAATATCGAATTGTGAGACTATGCATACAATACCAAATTATACTGTGGCGAAAGTTGTGGATACTGTCAAAGGGGCAGGTTCAAATACTTTTGCTTGAAAGATATCATGGCAGTGTAGCTAAGAGCTGAGAGTTTTCAGTGCACCTGATTCTTCAAATTATGAGCATTTGAAGCCAATCCACAAACAAGTCTTTTGATGCAGAAGTCAATTATCGGAGTATTATCTGAAATGGCCCACCGGGGATTCCTTCAAATTATGGTTTCTAGTGATGTTAACTGACGAGACTCTTGTCTATTGTAGATCTTGGGTGAGGCATACCAAATCCTCAGTGACCCAGAGAAAAGAGCGTCTTACGACAAGCTTGGGAAAGTGGGCGTGTCTCAGTACGTTCCTCTTCAATAAACAATCGCTCCTACCATAATTAAAAAAATTGAACTAGAACGATTTTCTGATGCCAACTGTCAAATTAATATCGTGCCGCACTCAGTGATAATCACGTGTAGCCATTGGCAGTGCATGACCTGAATTCTTGCATTCTGGAATAATGTAGGTCTTGGTTTGACGCCCCTGGCTGCAATTTCTGTATGAAAAGTGGGATAATGTTGTGAGCTTAGCGGGGCTTTTGGTGTGTTGCAGAGAGGCGATGGTAGATCCAGCAGCAATTTTTGGCATGCTGTTTGGTAGCGATGCTTTTGAAGAGTATATTGGTCAGGTATAATCTTATTCTCATCATGTTATCTCAATCTGTGTGTGCTCTAGGAGTTCACAATATAAGTAGGGTGAAGCTCATCTGGAAAAGACTGGTTTGGCGTAAGATTTGATGTGGTATTACAAATGAATCTTCCTTGTTCTTGATTTTCTAAGCCGAAGCAGTTGAGTGAAGACACCCTCACTCTTTTCCCCTATAACAGAAGAGTTTGAGTTGTGTAATGGTTATCTGCATTGCACATAAAAGTAAATCGAGATTTAGTAGAAGCTTGCGCTGTACTGATTGTTTGCCCCTCGTGGTGTTGCTTCTTGCGGCAGTTGGCAATCGCGGCAATGACTGGAATGGAAATGGGTGGTGGTAGTCAACCGGTAGATGTAGGGCAACTCCAAGCTAAGTTTAAGGTGATTACCTACTTCTTGTTTGAAAGCTTCGTCTTGCTTATCAACGGGTTGTGTAGTGCCAAGTTGACAATAGTGTGTGATTGTTCTCTGGTTTGACAATCGCAGTCTTCTTCAACAACATTCGTTCGGTTTGTGTCTTATGCAGGGGATTCAAAAAGAGAGAGAGGATAAGCTTGTCCAGAATTTGCTTCAGCGACTTGAAACCTATGTCAGTGGGGACAAGCTGGAATTTGTCGAGCGGGCCACAAAAGAGAGGGAAAGGCTTAAAGAGAATTGTAAGTTCAAGAGCTGGTGTTAAATACTCTTTATATTAGTTGCTGTTGGCGTCTGTCATCTGTCTCCATGCTACGCTTGGTCAATTCTACGAAATCAGAATGTGAGTTGGAAATGTGGTAAATAGTGACGTGGGTCTGGTGCAGCTTTTGGAGAACCCATGTTGCAGACAATTGGATATGTGTATCAGAGGCAAGCTGCTAAAGAGCTTGGGAAGAACGTTTACTTCTTGGGAGTGCCATTCTTGACGGAGTGGTTTCGTAGCAAAGGCCATTTCATCAAATCTCATGTTACCGCTGCCTCAGGTTTTAATTTACAACCCTACTTTAGACCTAGGATTGTGTGTATTGAAGGAGATATTAGCTTAGAGAACTCATGTGATTGGAATGAAACGGGGCTTTTATTGCATTTGCTATTTTGAAAGTTCCGTGTTTACACAAGGTTTTTGTGACTCTTGTTGAAATGAGCTTGGTTTGGTTTCTTCGTCATAAATTCTTGAATAGTGCACATCTCATTAACCAATTTTCTGCGAGGCACGTTGAAGACGCAAGTGCAGTTTTTGTTCGATGATCAGTACGAGTGTTAGGCCCCCACTTCAACATCACCTAAAATGTTGCGGTTCGCGTGCAGGTGCTGTTCATTTAATGCAGTTACAAACGAACTTGAAAAGACAAATTGAGGAAGGAAAGATGGAGCAGGGAGTCGAGGCGTATCTTGAATCTAACAAAGATGTGATGGTTGATAATTTGTGGAAGCTTAATGTAGCTGATATCGAGAATACGCTTACACGCGTATGCCAACGGGTACCTACTTGCCTCAAGCACCGCTTATCAAGTTTATGTGTATGATGGATGCAGCGGGTTTTAATTGATGTGGTGAGTACTTTTAAAGCGGAGTAGTCTGATGGGATACAAGCTGAAAGAAATGGGCACTTCTCTGCCTCCGCTAAATTGCGCAATTCCATCAATTTACCAACCGTGTAAATCTCATTATCAAATGAGAATACTGACTTCTCATTTATGTGCGCAGGTTTTGCACGATCCACTTGTACCCAGGGAGGTTGCCCTGAACCGTGCAAAGGCGCTCAAGAAGTTGGGAGCAATTTTTCAGGTGAGTGAGAATACTCGGATCAGATGATTTCTGCAATCGAGCCGATCTATCTATTCGGTGCCAGTGATAATTTTAGTCAACAGGGGAATATGGAAGCTGTTCAAATCTTATCTTGGGTCGATATTACGAACAGGTTTAACCATTCGGCACATATTGTATTCTCGAATGGTTCAAATTGTTCCCTGTTTGAGTGCGGCAAGATGTGTGAATGTGGCTACAATCTCCAAACTGTAGTTCGTCGAAGTATTTAACACAAGTTCTGTTCTTGCTGATTAAAAATCGTGTGTGAGCAGGGGTCAAAGCCGCAAAAACTTGTTGCTCAAACAGGAGATCAGAGTGGTTCCCCAAGGACTGTCAATAGTCCTCCCGGTGATCATGCAGACAATACAAGATCTTATTCCAAGTTCTTTTCCAAACCTTCTGGATATGCTTCCACTACGAATCCCAGCTTGAATACTTGGGTACGTCATTAGACTTGGCGTGTACTCCGCACCACAGCTTGCCTCTTGAATTTTTGAATGACTCAAATTTGCACTTGATTTGTATTACTCTTTTTAGGTCATAAATCGATTGATTATTACACGTGTTTTTGTCTCTTTTGCATCAGCCTACCCCAGCAGCTCCTGCAGGAGTGAAGCCTGGACCATCGTCTGGAGCGGGACCTCTTTGAGTCTACGTAGTGTTCTGTAATCTTGTTGGTAGAGGTACTGTGAATAATTTTAACGTTTTATTAAACTCAGATTATTCAGTTTGGGCTAAAAATCAAGGCGTTCTGTAGAAGCATGACGCATGTACTCTGTAAACATATGCATTTCTATTACCTGGTTCACTCCTTTGTCTTATCTTTGTCGTATCCGAGGGTCACACTTAAGCAGTAAAGACGACTATTTTTGTGAAGAATTTTTTTGTCGAGATGCATGCGAGGAGTAATCGCAAAGTCAGAACGTGATTTAGGCGACAGCCATACTGTATTCTGTTATTGATGATATACGAGTTTGTATGCTCAACGTCATATAAGATGTGTAATAATGCAAGCACCACTGTCTTCAGCTCTAATTTTTGCAGTTACGCTGCCCATGTCGTTTCTATATCAAATGGCTTGTGAAGTCGGAGTTTTTGTGTTGTAAAATTGCGTTGCTTGGCCATACTCATTCCTTCCCATCGTCGTCAATTGTACTATCCATCTCTCCATTCAACATTCAAACCCTTCACGTTCTAAACCTCCGGAATCGTTTATGTAGAAACACATGCACAACCAGATCATACTTTTGGATTATTTGTTGACCATTCTCATGTTCAAAATCTCCACAAGCTTCTGCAAATGGAGATTGGACCGCATATCGCAACCGCGTAGAGACCTTCTGGCGCCAATTGTAAACGAGTCCAGCAGAAGGGAGTGTAGTTCACCTTTTATGTGAGGTGATTGTTGTTAAACACGTGGTGGGTTTGGTCCCCTTCACATTTTGCCCACCGCTTTCTCTCCTGCACCGCACCTTTTGCCAAACTTGAGGCCGGATATAAAGCTACGAGAATGACTATTTCAATCAATCCCCAGCAGGCAGTTCCATGAGCTCGTTTACAGTTCCCGGTATTCATTGTGTATTACTGCGCGTCCCACATATTGATTCAGGTGGGTAGGTTTTACCATCTCTTCGCCTTTGCTCCACCTCAGTTTTTGTTTCGTCGCCCTATTCGTCCATGTGGTTGCATTTTGTTCCACACTCCAATTTGTTGGAATTAAAATTTAGCGACCATCTGTGCATTGAGTTGTCTCTTGCCTTTGCAAATTAGAAGAATGTTTTGAACGAATTCTGGTTCAGTGTTGAATTATGCTGGACGGGGAAGGAAATTAGTGGTAAACCTAAGAAGCAATATAGGTGTTTACTCTGCGCGTTTGATTCGAGCGTCCATTCTGCAGGCAGCGATTGCACCATTGCATTGCACCACGTAAATTGAGTTGAGTCGAACCAAGGGGGGAAGGAATGGAGACGATGCAGTGCGCAACTGCGACGACAACGGGCATTGGGAGCCTGTTACTCCGCGGAGCTGCTAAAGGTAGGTCTTCGCGTTCACGAGGGAACCACATGCGAGTGGTGATGAGGAGCGGCACTACAGCCAATAGCAATCGTCTCTCGTTGCTGCAGGCTCTTTCTCAAACGGCTGCTGTGCAGTCTCAACGCTGTAAGCTCTTCTCCTCTGTTACTTTCTACATTTCTTGCGAACATACTCTACCTCGCACGGGTGGGGTGGGAATAGCGATATGCAGAGGTGATTTACCCAAATTTGCAGCCAGTTTGCTTCTGAATCTGATCCTTCTCTGGTTCTCAAACAGCTCTACAGAGCCTGATTTCGGATATTACTAAATACGTCAATCCCCAAATGTCTAAGGACGCAAGGAACTTGGAGGAGGCTCTGATGAGTGGTAAGCAGCTACACAACGCTTCATAATGGTTTCCTGGCTTTTTTAGTTGGTGTTGCTGTGAAGCACGTACTAATTAAAAAAATTCTTCAAGTTGCGGCTCCTATTATACAACTTATCTCGTAATAATTGGCTTTGTAGTTATTTATCTGCTTGCCTTTATTTCGAAACCATAATCTGTAACAAATCGTCAACCTTTGTAATTTCATTATCTTATTTATCTATCTTGAGATCCCGTGGGCTTTGTTCCAGTGCCTGATTTGGAGACCATACCCTATGATCTCGTTCGGCGTGAAGCAGACTATGAAATCCGAGATGTTAGGGTAAACCATCATCGCTTCCCAAAAGTGGTTCTACATCGTTGCCTCACCTATAACAATCTTCTTCTTCTTCTTTTTTAATAATATGACCGGGGATTAATTTGATAAGGAAGAAGCTCGTAAATTAGTATTGTGTTGACGGGGGATTTCTGGTGCATGTGCTCGGGGTGATTCTGGTCAGCCACATGTAGTCGCCGAGACAACAATGTCTGGGCGTAGTGGCTTTGATTTCGCCAGCTCTGGTCAAGCCTTCAACACACTCGCGGCTTATCTCTTTGGCAAGGTATAGATACATTTGAAGTAGCTTACCCTTAAATGAGTAATACCTTCTTCATGTGAATTCCTGGAACTGCAAGATAACTCTATTGACTCAATGTTGATTTTGGAGTAATAAAATTCTACAAGTGGTAAGAATTCAAAGTAATTGTCAAGTTCGGCAGTTTATTTTCCCAAGCATGTTGATAAGTATAGTTGTATAACGCAGAATTCAAGGCGGTCCGAGATGTCAATGACAACACCTGTGATTACGAACAGAGGTCAGTCGAGAGGAGAGAAAATGGAAATGACCACTCCTGTGATTCAACAGGTACAAATAAATCCAGAATTTCAAACCATTCACTTCATGTATCAATTCCACTTCACCTGCAGATAGAAGCTGAAAAAGTTTGATGGTAGTCGGCACTGCAGTAGGGCAAACGAGGGTAATGAGGATTGATGGTGAGGATGTGTAGAGGGGCTCAGGAGACGAGCAATGGCGAATGTCCTTTGTGTTACCAGCCAAGTACAACAACGACGCGCCAGTGCCAGAGGATTTATCAGTGTCCATTCGCAACATTCCAGGGAAGAAAGTAGCAGTGATGGTATTTTCAGGATTCGTAACAGACGATGAAGTCAAGCGGCGGGAGCAAGCATTGCGCAGGGCACTGCTCAAGGATCCAGTGGTGCGTGTCAAAGCTAATGCACAGCCCGAAGTGGCGCAGGTACTAGAGCTTTCAAATTTTCTAATACCTCATTTCGACTCTGCGACACTGTTGTTTTGTTTCGTTATTTTTATTTTTGTTCTCTAAATTGTTTTATGTTCATTGATGCTTTTGCCTTGAGTGAGTGATTGTGGATGCTAATATAAGTTTTGTGGGTGATGTTACAGTACAACCCTCCATTCACCTTGCCATTCATGAGGCGCAACGAATTGGCTCTGGAGATTGAAGACGTGTTCACCATCAATGTGGCCTCACAGTGAAGATAATGTTCAGGTGTGATTATTACTGATGTTTCATTAAGCAACGTTGTACAAGATCGGATACCCCTTGCACCAAGTAAGCTAATTTTGTTTTTAGTGTAAAATTCTAGCGAGAAGTTTGAGCTGCACGCGCTTTTTTATTGCTGCCTCCTATGTATTATATCCACAGTTCAAAACAGTTTGCCTAATGTTAACCAAATGTTTTTGGGTCATTTCTTGTGAGGTTCGCAACGCTGCTCTGAAATTCTAAGTTATTTTTATGTGTTGGTTGGGAATGAGGTGTAGGTCTTTCAGTTTCTCATTTCACACACATGGTCATATTGACTTGCTGGAAAGGCATTAAAAAAAAAAATGGATGATAAGAATGCGGAAGCTTTCATCCCTTGTTGCAATCTCCAATAGTCAAAAATATGTGCTCGTTGATTTAATAGATTGATATGGTTTTCAATAGTTAAACAAGTGTGATATCAATATTGAAAAACACTGATAAAATGTTCATCAGTTACCAATGCTCAACGGTACACACAAAAAAATTCAATAGATATTAGAAGATTGCAATAATTCATTTTTATTTCATATGGTTTGGAGTTATTTCGGAAGCTGCAATGATACAATCGGTTTTCAAATTAAATGTACAAACGATAGCTATTAAAGAAATCCAATAATCAATTCTATTCCATACTAAAAGAATAAGTTAATATTAATATTAAAAATAAAAATAAAATTGTATAAAATGTTTTGAGTATTACAAATAAAATACTAATTACATCATATCCCACAAATAAATTGCCACTTTATTCTTCAGTATTCAAAATGCCCTTGTTTACAAAATCAACCATGTAAATTGTTATTACATCAAGTTCTGTACACAGTCTTGGATTACTTTCGAGTCAAATCCTTAACCAAAAAGGTATGAACTTTGAAATCATCACATGTAGTAAAAGCCCCAATTGTAATGAAATGACATTATTTGCCCACAAGAATGAGCACTGGTGTTGTAAGCAAATACAACAGATTAAGATTCTCATTCGTTTTGATGTTCTCATGTAAATGTCACCGTAACTCTAGGTCTTCTTACATGATGTAAAAACGTGATCAGAATACAAATTGTGCAATTCGAATTGTATATATAAGGTTGCACGATTCATTGATAATGATCACATGTTCAGTACGTAATCTCTGCGTTAATATACAGAATAACATAAAAATTGCTAATTCCCAAAATAATTTGATGAGTCAGCACGACATAAAAATTATTTAGTTTAAGTTGTTAATGAATAAATTAAATCCACACATTAATTTAATCGTATGTACATTACGTGTAGATCAATCAGAGCTGCAACATGCAAGTCGCTCTTCATAAACAAGGATAGAACAATGATGCAACACTGCTCGACAATTGTATCGCCTTGCTCGAATGTCTACCACCTTCATTGACAGCTATGGAATGAACTAGAAGAACATGCGTGAAACGGGTCCCTTTGCAAGGCCAAGGCGAACCTCCATGCTTTCATGCATATCTCGAGGGACGAATGTGTCCGACTCCTTCGGATCTGGAAGAAAACGAGACCTCCGGTCAGAACAATGCAAAGAAAGCATACTTGACGATAGAGTATGAAAATTTGTGGACCATTCATTCGAGGTACTAACCGAGGTATTAGACTTATAAGCGCTGTTAAAATAAAGAATTTGAAAAAACTCTATACACCTGAAACAACGCGGCTTCCAAAGTTACAAGGGTGGAAAGAAATACCCACCATTCAAAAAGTCTTCGAATCCAAATTCGTCTAATTCTCCAGTCAAAGACTCAAGACCAAGCATAGACGAAGGAATAAGGCCAGTTGGGCGTTGGAATCTGTGCAAGCAAAACACATATTTGATCCGAAGCTGAAATATGAAACTTTATAAGATATTTTCATGCTTGATTTCACAGACGAGGTTGTAATTTACGGTTAAACTAATCACTTATATAGGAAATTATAATAAACCAAAGAAAAGTGTTGCGTAACACGAGCAGAGTGCTCAACGCAGAAAACCTTTTTTTTTGTTAGCTGCAAGTGAAGTTTCTTACCGTGTGAGAATTTGACGTTCAATATCCATCTTCATGGGAAACGCTGAACCATAAGCCCTCTCAAGCAAGGTACGCTTCGTCTGTGCCTGCATGGCTTTAGACTTCACGATACAGCACACATAAACTTCAGTCAAAACTTCGACACATCTCGAAACTCTAAAACTTTGGGATAACTGCAATCCTCACACCTTCGACACAAGCGAAATTGGTACAAAAGACATAACAGACCTATGAGAAACATATAACTATGTCATCTGTAACATCACACAAAAATAAGTAATTGACATTATTGAATTTTGCCGATTATGTCGGTGCGCTACAGAACCCCTCAATCTTGATAACGCCCCAAGCTTGCCCTAAACTTAATCAAAATCAGGTATACTATCAGGAGCTTAGCTGATCGAAACTTCTCCTTTCCAGTATTCATCCGTTAGCCATATTAGTACAAAGATCATTCCCTATACCAAAAAAAGGCAACCAAACAAAGCTCCCGATCTCCATATCCACCATGATCAGTCACCGCAACTCTCGACTAGACACGATGAAAAATTCCAGCTCAGGTGTCGATATCTTACACTCCGCTGAATGACCTCCACGGGGTGGACGGGCAACACATCACTCTTGAACGCAGGCAACCCGTGTCGCAGGGAATCGTGCGATCCAAGCACATCATGTGGCAACTGAATTCCGTCCTGCAACAACCACGACACGCAATCCGAACTCAATCAATACAACTACGCCAAATTTCCAAATCATCCGAAAAAGAAAACAACCTCCCGCAATTCGAAAACATCAGTAATGATGTACGCCAGACATCGATCAACCTACACATGACCAGCAATGGAAAAGGCCCCAAACATCACAAAGCCACACTGGAGAGCCCCAAGCGTAGGAAGCGAGTTGGCGAAGACACACACACACCATGACTGATATCAAATCGGGTGACGAGCAAGCAGCGCTGCTAGCTGTGAAATCAAGGAATAGTGCGAGGGCAGGGGAGGAGCTCTGCGCAACAACAACAGCGATGGCTAAGGCTTCACAACAAACTCTGCAGAGAGAGGGAGCGAGTGATTGAGAGATAGCAAAATTAGGGTTTGAAGGCTCGGACTCCTATGACCGTGACCGCGGGGTCTCCATCACAAGCCATTCACAGGAAGAGTCGGGCTTGGGTCCCCAGTGGAAGTCTCCTGAAGCTTTGTGAGCTGAGTGCTCCACAAGCAAGCAAGCAAGCACCATTTTAACACTCATTTCATCTGTATTTATGTCCAAGTTTACTTTTTTATTTACTTATAGATTTTAAAAAATTTGGAGGTTTGTATTTAGAACAGAAATATTGTATGTATATATATATATATATATATATATATATAAGTAAATTTGATGCACATCAAAGAGTTAGAAGTTTTTTGTAAAATTAAAGCTTGTGTCACTTTATTAATGTTCTTTTTATAAGTTTGAATCCGAAGAATGTTGTAATAGTATTTAATTTTATAATACTAGGGCAAAGAATTCAAATTTGGGTTGAAAAAGTCTTGATTTGGGCAAAGTGATGCTTATGTTGGGGTGGTAATGAAAAAAATGCCCATCTTGAACAAATTTTTATTTGATTGATTATCTCAATACATATATATATATATATATATATATATATATATATGTATAATTTTTTTTTCTTTTTTCTTTTTCTTTTTTTCATTGTTGTTGAACAAGTTTTTTTATGGTTAACACGTGAACACTTTATCAACAGTGCCAAGTATTTAAGTGTATAGGATGAGAAAATTTGTCCTAATATTAAGTTTATTGAAGTCAAATTAACCAAGAACTTGTGACTTAATTTGGATGTAGTTTGGGTCGTTTGTATGTATTTACAACAACAAATATTAATAGTGGTCCTCTGTAAATGTTACTCATAGTCCATCTTCTTGGATTCAAAGTCAATGTACTTTGTAGACTTTCAGTATTTATGAATTTCCCATATGAGCTAAGTCCCATTGTAAGTCACTTTTGTAATCGTTTTGACCTCGATTGTTTACTTCGCTCTAAAAATCATTTGGACATTGTGGAAAATATTATCTGGTAATGACACACCTATCCAGAGAATTTTCATGTGTCGATTAAATGATAACACTCATTGAAATCCCATTCAATATTTGAATTTGAAGTATGCATTATGTATGTATGTATATATATATATATATATATGTATATACATACACACTTCAGAATCACTTTTTGCATATTATAATTTTTTGGAGGAAATACGACCATAAAACATATCAATATAAAATACAAATAGATATTAAAGTTTTAAATGGAGGTACTGCACACAGACATGTACCAATTCAATCGCACTTTTCCCAAGTAGTACATTTCAATGCCAGTGTACTTGTTAGGACATACATTATCAGTTTCTACACTTGTTATTGTTTACGCATTCTCAAAAGTATATGTGTTTACATATAGAAAACAAAATCATGACAGAAAAGAACTCATGCTGCATTTAATATTTTTATAATACATTGTTAAAATTTTAACTATACATGTGTAAATATTTTTTCATTATTAAAGTCTAAACTATAGTTTTCTTGTCATAATTTCTCATAGTAATTGTGATGTTAAAATTGAAGGAGGATAAATTAAGATTAACATTTTCTTTTGGGTAAAATCAACAGTCAACAATACTTTATTAATGATATTTTATGAAACATTGCTAGTTTCACATACATTTTTTTGCAACTCACCACGGTTCAAACCTATAAGATATATTTTGAATCTATACTCCTTTTTCTGTTTTTCTTCTTACTTAGTTTCATTTGTATACTCTCTATGTTTCTCTCTCTGTATATACATCATTAATTTTGTAAGTGAGCTTGTTATTTTTATTTTTATTTTTCAATGATGTTTACAGTGTTTCTGTAGCATTAACAAATGTAAGATGAGTAAAAACAGATTTTTATGATTCTAAATCATAAAGTTAGCAATGTTGTTCTCCATCAAATGAATTGCATTGTGACCCACTATTGTATATCATAGCACTACGCATCAATAACTTGCTCCAACATACCAGCCCCTTAATCTACATCTGCTTTTTCCATACAGTAGATAATACAAATCCAGTGTTTCCGTAGATATCCGAGAGGATGCCAACGATTCCCGTCAATCGAGCATTTGTCCGTCCATCTCTCCGTACATATGTTCCTCCGTCCGTCCGTTATTTCGTTCGTTCGTTGGTCATGCTTAGAGGGGCGTGGCGGGCAAGCAGAGGCGGCAGCCATACTGCTACTGGCTCGTTCGCAATCTCACACTCGTCGTCGTCGTCGTCGTTGTGCACGCCCATTCACAGACATTAGCAGCACTGGCAGCAGCAGCAGCTGAAGCAGAGCTCTAGGGCCTTGAAACCACCAGCAGTCACGCAGATCTTACTCATCTTCGGAGCCAGTTGCGAGGGGCTGCATTCGTCACGAGGTAGGTAGGCAGGCCTTCTGCTCATGGATTTCTCTTCTCTCGCTTTGGTCGTGTTGGATTTTGAAGTGGCTGCACGGAGCACAGCTTTTCTGCACGCATTTTCAGGGAGTTTGAAGCGGGAAATTGGACTTCGGGATTGCAATTTTGCATTATTTACGCTAATTTGGTGTTGGGGGGGGGGGTATTTTTAACATGGTACGGTTGTAGTAGTTTGTGGATTTTTAGTTCAGTGGTTTATTGGTGTTGAGGTGGTATGACTTACTGTTTTATTTTTTTTGGTGTGGGGGTTTGAGTAGTAGAGCAAAATGTTGAGTGTAGTGGGTGTGACGCCTCGTTGTGGATTTTCCGCCACGACCGTCAGCTTCAGGAGGAGCGGGAAGAATGCTAGGGATATTGTGCCGAGCTCGCAAAGTTTCTTCTCTGGGAGCGGCCACTTAGCGATTGTAGGATTTGGGGTGCAAAGTGATAATGGTGTGGAATTGTGGACGGAGAGAACGAATGTGAAGACAGGGAGCATCCGAGGTGCGTTGTTTCCATTTTTACAAAAGAAGAAGAATAAAGAAGAGGTGAAGAAAGAGCTCCTGGATGCCATAGCTCCTTTGGATAGAGGCGCGGAGGCGAGTGACGAAGAAATTGATCGTGTAGACAAGGTGTGTGGATAACAGATTGCCGAAGTGTTTAGAATTTCTCGGAAGTGGAAATTACGTCGGGGAATGTGAATGTGATTGTTGTCGAGAGAGAGAGAGAGAGAGAGAGAGAGAGAGAGAGAGAGAGCTAGATAGGTCACCTCTATGGATATTCATTTGTATGTAAATCCGACCATAGATTGCTTCTTCTAGCATTTCAGCAAAAATTACAGCAGATTAGAGAAGAATTTGAGTCCTTCCTGAGACCCTTTTGATGATCCAGCCGTGAGTGTATTCTTAAGTTGTATGATATCGTCTTGAGCAATATGTTGGTGGGTATAGATTGCTCGGGAACTGGAAGCTTTAAACCCAACGAAGGAGCCTCTTAAGTCGCCGCTTCTGAATGGGAAATGGAAATTGATTTACACAACTTCTGCTAGCATTTTGAAGAAGAACGTAAGTTTTTTTTGAATTCTGTTTTCATGTATGGGTCTGGCATTTTTATTAGATGTTTGTTGCATTCTGTATACTTTTTTCTAGTTAGAAACGTTAATTTTTCCTGCTCAACTCGCAGAGATTACCAAGGATTTCTCCTGAAAACAATTTGATTGAGTAGGAATGTTATTTTCAAAAGCGCTGAAGATTTCTTATCCTGAATGTTTGCAGCGACCTAACCTTCTGAGACCCAATGGCGCCATCTACCAGGCCATTAATGCAGACACGTTGAGAGCACAGAACTTACAAACGTGGCCCTTTTTCAACCAAGTAAGTTTAAGAAGCAAGAAGACCACATGCATGAAAGTTATTTTAAGCTTAATTTTGCAATTAACTTCATGTAAATCTCAATCCCCATATCTAATTGCTCCGGCTACAATCTGGATATGAATCTGAATTGTGCACGACGTCAGCTTTGACTTTGGAACCAGGCATGAGAAAAATAACTTTAACATAGCAGTTGTAGAAACGATTAGCTCAACTACAATTTCTTATGCAGGTCACAGCAAACTTAGATCCTGTCAATTCCAAGAAAGTAATCGTGAACTTTGATTTCTTCAAAATTGCTGGATTGGTGAGTATAATCCTCGCTGTTCATGCTTGTTTATTTACCTGCACTCAAGTTGTTGCTTAGCAGAGCGCAACTTCCATGAACAAATACTTGGATTTTCTGTGTTGATAGAGGTCACTGAATTTTCCTAAACATGATTTGTTGCAGATTAGTGTTAAGGCTCCGGGGCGTGCTCGAGGAGAACTTGAGATCACGTATTTAGATGAGGAATTGCGGTAAGTTTACAGCAAGTTGGCTCAAGTTTTATCATTGAGATGAATGTACCTTATCCCTGGATTCTATTATCCTTCAACTATCGTGTGATGAGTGGTCCAAACTTTATATACTTGCGTTATTTCCATCTTTTGCAACGATCTCACCGATATGAATTTCTAACTGGTTTTTTGATTGGATTCTGGATGCAACAGTGTCTCACGGGGGGATAAAGGAAATTTGTTTGTGCTCATCATGGACGACCCCAGCTACAGAGTTCCTGTTTGAATTTCAGGTCAACGATTCCCCTCCACCCTTACACATAGATTGCAAGGTCCTAGATTCTTGTATTATGACGTGCCAGCACTCTGTCAACTCACCCGCAAGAACGGATGGTTCGGGTGAAGAGCCAAATTCTGTAAATTTTGTTTCAGTTTGTTCCGTTCTACCAGCGTGAATAGGGTGTGAAAATCTAGAGTTAGTGGTTTATGTACATCCGTGACCTTTGTATTCACTGTGTTTCTTGAAGGAAGTAAAATAGAGGATTGAATTCTGTTTGGGCACCAGACCAGCATAAGCTTAACATTGCCAAACAACATGAATGAGAGGGCTGTATCGTCATTGAAGTCAATCACTCTTTAGGAAACTGTCCTACGACCCTTTTGACAAACAAATATCCAGTTTTAAAACTGGGACCCAACATGATGCTCAACATGGGTGTGACGCCTTGTTGTGTAGAGCAACTGAAAGTGGCAATTGTAATCAAACTTGGCACAATCTGGGAATGACATCTGTTTTCGACTTTGTAGTCGTACTGTTGATCTTCGACACTTCTACTCTGATGCACCTGTAGTGTAATGCTTGAACAGCGACCATTATTCCCTAGAACGACGAACTTATTCGTTAACCTAGAGTGAAGACTTCCAAGGTCAAGGATTTGCTTCAAATGGCGAGTCTTGGTATTTGGAAAAGTACTCACGAAACAGGATAATTCACTTGAAATTCTACCGAATTTTACCTCTTTCGGTTCTGCTCATATTAAAGAACTAGACACCCAATGAAAATGAATACGTGTGCCCCTGGCATGATGGAGTGCAGGGTCCAATGAAAACCTCACCGTAACCGTCAAAAAAATCGCATCCCTAAGTGCCTCCCCCTTGGCCATGAAGCGACTGATTCTACATGGAACACGTCCACAGCCTCACGGACCAATTCCGCGTGGAACACGACGGTAGACTGGGCGACCAGCCCTAGTTCGACGCACAGTTCGGCTGATGCGAAGCCCTAGCGCTCCCTCTATAGCTTTTCGAGGCTTCTCCCCTCTCGTTTTCTTCCATATCTATACATCTCTCTGTGCGGCGCAGTCACGATTTGGTGGTACTTGTCACATTGACTCCTTTGCTTTTTGCTTCTGTGTGATCTGTGTCGAGGTTTTTTTGTTCTCAGGAAAGATGATTTACGACGTGAACTCCGCTTTGTTCCGGTCCTTTTTGAGCCAGAAGGGCGCTGCGGACAAGCGCAAGCCTGATATTCAGCAGTCGGGCAACCAACAGCGGGCGCCCAAGGCGAACGAAAACAAGCCTGTAATGAACGAGTGATCGCCAACTCACAGTGGATCCTTGTCTCCCTGATGGCGAGGAGGCGGCGGAAGGAGTGATCTGTTTTGAGCGTTCTGGAAAGATGGAGAACTTACTCGGCATCATTATTAGGGTTTCTCATAGCCTTTTAACAATGGATGGTGGGGTAGGCTAGTGCTGCAGGCGGTCTTGCGAGAGAAATACGTGTCTTGGTATTTTGGTATTGTCTTGCAGAAGAGCGGAGATGATGGGTGCTTCGTTCCTAATTACGAAATGTTCATCTTGTCAGTAGCAGGGGTATTCCATGATACTGGGTTGCACATTGCATACTGCCGACGGCAGATGCTTCACCGGAAACAGTTGCTTCTTAGACGTTACTGTGGTATTCAATCAAGAGTAATCCATGGTCTCTTCCTGGAGTGGAATATAATAACCTATGGAGTTCTCCGCCCATTTCGGTGTTCAGTCTGAGTTCTGTGCTGCGTCCATTTGCAAGAAGTGTCTCCAGGCCCTTTGTTTCTTCGTCTTGAGCCGTCGTCACAATCTCTCTTGTATGAGCACTCCTTATCCTACCAGAAGATGGGAAGCTGTTATCAACGTTCACAGGGTCGTAAGCCAACCAACGTTCAGCTGAAGATGACTCGTTTCTTTTGGTTGCTTTTGGTATGTGCATAAATTCGAATCTAAAATCCAGAAGTTCAACATTTAAGTTTCAATTCAAACTCTCTAAGTCCCCCTTTAAAAATGATGGTTTTCATCAGTTGAATGAAGTGTTTCGCTGCACTAATAATTCTCTCGAAAATGAGTTGCACACATATATTACTATTGTTTGTTGTGGTGGATTCTCAATCTAAGATCCCGCAACATAGTAATACTGTTCATCAATATAACACATTCTATGAAATTGTCATTTGGAACACAAAAATAGCAAAAGACTTCATGAATGTCACCTAGAGCACTAAAATAATTTGTTATGAAATTGTTGTAAAAGTTACTTGTAATGCAAAAAATTATTCAACACTACATAAGTACCACAACCAACTCTCAATTCTTTTATGGCACCAACTAATGGCACCAACTAATCTTGAATTTGTTTTTTTTCATTGACAAATCTATCATTGAGAAATATATATATATATATATATATATATATTAGATTCTATAATCATAGAATCTCATTTCTATTGCATAGAAACTTTTAATATCTAAATTTTTCTAAAGTAGTCTTAGATACAAAGAAAATTAATTTGCATTATCTTTTCACATCCTCATAAACTAATTTTGATAGTCTTTCATTTCTTAATATGTGTTAATTTTTTTTACAATAGCAATCTACAAACTTAAATTAATATCATGGCACATAAATCTTTCATCTCAGCTAAATAATAAACTATAAGTTTTTTTTATCTTATAAAAGGATGTCAATATGTAGTATAAAGTTGTCAACATAATTAATTCTATTTGGTATAAATACCTTCAACCAATTGATGATATAGCTTAGATAGTTAGAATAGAAAAAATGAATTCTATTCTTTACAAAAGAGTCACCTATTGAACTAGTGGTTGTTTGCAATGTTGGTTTTTCATTCTATCTATATCTCTACCTCTTCTTCCTCTTTTCATATTCTCTTTTTGTCTACAAGGAAATTTTAAAGATTTGAACATTAGAATAGCTATTTGGAGCTAATATTGTGATGATTTTTTAATAACAAAAAAGTTTAAATACATCAAATATAACTTATAGATGTATAACTTATACATCATATTAATTTGTTAAAAAAATAAATCAAATTTTTTATCCATAATACTTAATTATTACTTATATATATATATATATATATATATATATATATGATAAAGTGATCCAAATTTTTAATAAATTGATCTACATGTTTAAACCATCATTGTGCCTTTTCAATCCTATTCTCATTGTTGTATGGTATGATTTACAATCTGAGAATACATGGGATATCTAACTATAGAGAGTTTAGTTTTAACTTATTGTCTTAGCTCAAATAAGTGATTTATTCCACTTTTCACTTACATACAAAACCTTGGCTCCCAAAAATCCCTTCATTTTGCGTAAAAATTCAAAATATAGTAAAATCTTTTCAATATATATATATTTTGTAAAAGATTTTTTTTCCATCAAACTTTATAATCTTATATCTCTTGATCCAATTGTTTAGATTCTCTCAAATTTTTATATAAAGTAGCTATTATCCTTAAGCTTAACTACAAAAAAAATGAACTATAAATTTGCTATTGATCTATTGGCATCTTAGAAACCTTAGCATGTGCTCCAAACCCTAACTTATAAGCACCTGAGTACTATTTTCTTAATATCTCAAAAATCCAAAATTCAAATGCTACAAAATTTGTGCACAAAGTTTATTAATATGATTATACACATTTTTAAAATTTTTTAGCCAAAATCTTATCAAATTGCTCAAAACAAAACCATTAATAAATCGGATCACTTATTGCCCTGAGATTGCAAGTATTGACTTCAACTTCCAATAACTCCCTTATCTCAGTTTAGAATTCATTAGATAATATGCAAAAAGTATAGCCAAATAAATATTGTTTCTAACCCCAGTTGTTGATCTTTCATTGCTTTCCAAACGCACATATTATGTCCAAATGTTAGGGACATAGTCCTTAGAACCTTCTAGAGACAAGTTTCTAGAACCTTCTAGAGACAAGCTTCTAGAACCTTCTAGAAGCAAGTCTTTGGAACCTTCTAGAAGCTTCTTAGTTGGTAGAAGATGTTAGGGACATAGTCCTTAGAACCTTCTAGAGATAAGTTTCTAGAACCTTCTAGAAGCAAGTCTCTGGAACCTTCTAGAAACTTCCTAATTGGTAGAAGTTGCTTGAGAAGCTTCCTAAATAGGAGTATATATTGGAATCGAGGTTGAAGAGTTCTTCAGTCTCGACAACACATCTCTTGGAGCTCTAGCTCACCTCTCTGGTGTTGTTCTTGTATTCATTTGATTAATCTAGTTCTTGCCAGTTCTTCTTGAATTTCTTGTTGGATCTCAAGTCTGTATTTCTGTGTCCGTGACAATTTGTTGAGATTGAACTCACCTCAGATATCAGAGCTAGTTTCTTCTTTGTTAGAGTGTGGATTACCCCTCTGCTTGGAAGTATACTAGCATTTTAGAGGTTGCGGATTACCCTCTTCTAAACTGATACTTCTTTTGTTACAATATTGGAGTCTTATTCTTCTTGGAGAGAGTGGATTATCCCTTTTCTTGAAGCTCTTAAGGCATTTTAGAGGTTGCGGAGTACCCTCCTCTAAACCAATATTGTCTTCTTATAAAGTCATTTCTGTCCTTCTCTTAGAATGGTCGGTGGCCAAGACATTAGTATGACGGAAAGTTCAGAGTCCAAATTAGATGCTATCATGAATGTCCTCGCTACGTTATCGCAAAGAACTGGTGAGATTGAAGGAGTCGTGGCAAGGCTTCATAATGATGGAGCATCTAGGATGGCACAATCTAGGTTGCACCAGCCTCAAACTTCTGCACTTGAAGAAGCAAATTTACCTCAGGTTCGACAAGTACCGCTGGTTCTACAACATAAAGAACCCCGAGTTAGCCTTCCGGATAAGTTCGATGGTACGCATTTCAAGTTTCGAGGATTCGTCAACCAAATCAGGTTGATAACAGTTTTATAGCCCGAACGCTATCCAATAGAGGAATCACATGTTGGGCTTGTTGGAACCTTACTTACAGGACAAGCTCTATTATGGTTCGCTCCTTTGTTTGAGAAACGATCGTCTATACTAAACAACTTTGAAACCTTTTTGGAGGCATTTGCGGAAGCATTTGGTGAACACAACAAGATTTGATGGGCTACAACAAAGATCCGGTCACTACGACAAGGAATGCGTTCTACATCAGTCTATGCATTGGACTTCAGGCAATTAACATGCGACATCAATTGGGACGAAGAAGCATTGATGAGTCAATTCTATTGGGGTTTAAGGGACGATGTAAAGGATTTACTGTTAACTCTTCCTGATTTGCAAACGCTCAATGAAGCTATTAGCCAAGCTGTGAAGTACGATAACCGCCTTTTTTAACGTCGCCAAGACCAACGTTCAAGACAACATACGGTTCGCCACACCCCAACTATGTCGGCAAGCAGCATGAATTCACATTCAGAGGTAGAAGATATGTAAATTGATGCGGTACGTGTCAAATCTCTTACTCTAGAAGAAAAAAAGCGGCGTATGGAGGAAGGTCTATGCTTATATTGTGGTGAAGAAGGCCACAAAGTTGGAAACTGTCCCAAGAAGCAAAATCGACGTATTATCAAGACTAGGGGCGCGTTTATTCAGGAAAACGAGGATGCCCAGCCACAATAGGAACCGTGCGGCTGGACAGTGAAATATCGCAACAACAACCAGGTTCCTTTCTTTCCGTTCAACCTGCCCTTTGTTTTACAATCCCTTTGCTTATTGGCCCTCAAAAACTGAAAACCTTAGCATTATTAGATTTAGGAGCATCTGCTTGTTTTGTAGACGAAGAATTTGTAAAGCATCATAAGATCTTTTTAGTACAAAAATCCAAACCTGTCCATGTTGAGGTCATAGATGGGCGACCTATATTATCTGGTAGTGTCACCCATGAATCAGAACCTATAGAAGTGACGTTTAAGGACCATAGTAGTTATATTATTTTTAATATTATTAGAACCCCATCAAATCCTATTATTCTTGGTCTTTCTTGGTTGAAAAAGCATAACCCATCCATAGATTGGAAGTTACGGAAGATGACCTTTTCCACAAAACCACCCAAGAGCAAGCTTAGTAGAAAACCCCGAATAAAGAAATCCTTATTTATTGGAGCAAGAGCGTTTATAAGATCGTCCAAGGAAGACACATCGTTTGTCATTTATGCGGCTCCAACTATCGAGGAGAAGATCTTGACAGCAAGTATACCGGAGCAATATAAGGATTTTAAAGACGTGTTTCAAAAGAAAAATGCTGACATGCTACCAGAACACAGACCATATGATTGCACCATAGATTTACAGGAAGGAGCTCAACCGCCTTTTGGCCCAATCTACAATCTATCGCAGACGGAGTTGGCAGAGTTGCGGAAGTACATCGACGAGAATCTAGCCAAGAACTTCATCCGTCATTCAAAATCGTCAGCTGGAGCACCCATCTTATTTGTGAAGAAGAAAGATGGCTCATTGCGAATGTGCGTGGACTATCGAGGCCTCAACAAGGTAACAAAGAAGAATCGTTATCCGTTATCCTTGATTTCTGGTCTCTTAGAACAACTTGGACGTGCAAGGATCTTTACAAAAATTGATCTAAGAGGAGCTTACAACCTCGTACGAATCAAGGAAGGAGATGAGTGGAAGACAGCGTTCCGTACAAGGTATGGCTATTTTGAGTATAATGTCATGCCCTTTGGTCTTACCAATACTCCAGCGGTCTTTCAACATATGATGAATGACATTTTTTGAGAGTACCTTGACGATTTTGTTGTCATCTATTTGGATGATATTTTGATATTCTCCAAAAATGAGGAAGACCATGAAAAATATGTTCGTTTGGTCTTGGAAAAACTATGCGAGTGAGGACTATATGCCAAGTTGGAGAATTGTTTATTTCACTAAATAGAGATGGAGTTTTTGGGATTTGTTGCGACTACGAAAGGCTTGAAGATGGACCCCAAGAAGGTGGAAGCAATCGTGTCCTGGGAGGTTCCGAAGACGGTTAGAGACGTACAATGTTTTCTTGATTTTGCCAACTTCTATCGGATCTTTATCAAGCATTACTCTCAAGTTGCTGCTCCTCTCTTTCGGTTGACATGCAAGGATAAGTTAGAATGGGGACCTCTAGCAGAGAAGGCATTTCAAGACCTGAAGATCGCATTTACTATGGCTCCAATCTTGGTACATTCAGACTTTACAAAGGCCTTTTATTTAGAAACTGATGCTTCGGATTTTATTTTGAAAGCTGTACTTTCACAAATGGGAGAAGACAAGAAGCTCCATTCGGTTGCATTCTATTCTCGAAAGTTCTCTGTTGTTGAAATCAATTATGAGATCCACGATAAGGAACTTCTTGCTATAGTAGATTCTTTCCAAGAATGGCGTCACTTTCTTGAAGGAGCTACACATCTAGTGACGATATATACAGATCATAAGAATTTGGAGTATTTCATGTCAGCTCGAGTTCTAAATCGACGTCAAGCTCGGTGGAGTATGTTGTTATCTAGGTTTGATTTTGTTATCACTTATCGACTTGGAAAGCAGCAAGGACTATCTGATGCCTTATCGAGGAGATCGTATCTTGTACCAAAGGCTGGAGAAGCATCGTTTGATCAACAATATACGACATTATTGAAGCCAGAGCATTTTCAGCTTTGCGCTACTATTGTGCCAATTGATGCTGACTTCCTGAATCAGGTACGTGCCATGACCATTGAAGATTTAGTAGCCATTGATATTAAGCAGCGTGCCAATGACGACAAGTTCAAGGTGGAGGGAGATCTTTTATACTTTGAGGAGCGGTTATATATCCCAAAAGGACCAGCACGACTCCGAGTTCTTCAATCTCGCCATGATTTTTCAACTGCGGGACATTTTGGATTCAACAAGACCTTGGAGCTGATTTCTTGAGATTTTTGGTGGCCCCAAATGTGGAAGGATGTGAAAGATTTTGTCCTCTCTTGCAACATCTGTTCAAGATCCAAGAATCCTCGGCATCGCCCTTATAGACTCCTACAGCCATTGCCGATTCCACGTCGACCATGGTCTTCAATTTCCATGGACTTCATCACGGACTTGCCATCATCGAACTCATTTGACAGCATCTTTGTCCTGGTAGATCGACTTACAAAAATGACACACTTTGTCCCTTGCAAGAAAACATCGTCCAGTGAAGTCACAGCAAGGCTCTTTCTCGATAATGTGTATCGATATCATGGACTACCAGATGATATCGTATCAGATCGAGGAACCCAATTCGTATCAAAGTTTTGGAGATCTCTCTTTGAGATACTGAAGGTGGATATCAAGCTTTCTTCGACTTTTCATCCTCAAACTGATGGCCAAACGGAACGAGTGAACTAAGTCTTGGAATAATACTTACGATGCAGCATCAACTATCAGCAAGACGATTGGACTGCATATCTACCGCTAGCCGAGTTTGCACATAACAACACCCTCCATGCGTCGACTCAATACACACCATTCTTTTCTAACTATGGATATCATCCGAAGCTTGATTTATTGAGTCCATCATTAAATAACAATCCAGCAGCTGAAGGATTTGCGAAACAACTATCAGAGCTTCAAAATACGTTGAAGCTTCAATTACAATCCGCTTAAGAATCCTATAAGGCGTCTGCAGATAGATTTCGGAATCAAGCACCTACTTTCAAAATTGGAGATAAAGCATGGCTTCTTCGACGGAATATCAAGACCAAGAGACCATGTGACAAGTTGGACTATCGAAGATTGGGACCATTTATCATCCAGAAGCAAATCAATCCAGTGGCGTACCGTCTGGAATTACCGGCTTCTATGAAGGTACATTCAGTCTTTCATGTTTTTTTGTTGGAGTCTTATCGAGAGTCATCTGTTTCTGGAAGAGTGCAATGTCCGCCACCTAGTATTGAGATCGAGAACCACGAGGAATACGAGGTTGAAAAGGTACTGGATTCACGGCGAAAGTGGGGCAAGTTGGAGTATCTTATTCATTGGTGCAGTTATGACATTAATGAGCGAACGTGGAAGCCAGCTAAAAATCTCGCCAATGCGCCGCAAAAGGTATAGGAGTTTCATCAACAACATCCTCATAAACCTAAGTCGGTTCGACGATAGCTTCTTTCTGAAGCTTGTTCACCCAAGAATATAAGAAAGG
The DNA here is from genome assembly GCF_059467195.1 of Physcomitrium patens. NCBI lineage: Eukaryota > Viridiplantae > Streptophyta > Bryopsida > Funariales > Funariaceae > Physcomitrium > Physcomitrium patens. The sequence continues at coordinate 10,569,016 of NC_143432.1, forward strand.
GGGAGAGCACCACCAAAATTTGCAGTTGATGTAGTTATTTTCTCCAAGATAAAATAGAATTTTTTCAGTAGCCATAGTTTGGTCTTCTGATATGGATAGCCAAGAGATAGATACTATGCCAGTCAGATTATCTCAACCGACTAGCTCACGAAGGCGACCCCGAGATGAAGAACCACCTGCACCATGACGACGATGGAGGATACCAAGTAACCGATCATTGGTGATTGTATTTGAGTCCAAGCCTGCTTATGATGGTCAGCCAGAAGGCATATTTGCAGGACAATTTCACAATGAAGACACGGAAGTTCATGCTTGGTCAGAAGTTGAAGGAGTGGGCCACTACCTTTGGCTTCAAGGGCCGATAAATCACTTACTTTGTGAACAATAGTTGGAGTTCATAGCAGATGTTATGTGACAAATCTTCATTTTCTTGCGTTGGTACTGATTGATAACAACATTGCTTCTCAGAGACCTCGAAGCTAAAGGATGGAGTGATGATAGGAACATAGTCCTTAGAACCTTCTAGAGACAAGTTTCTAGAACCTTCTAGAAGCAAGTCTTTGGAACCTTCTAGAAGCTTCTTAGTTGGTAGAAGATGTTAGGAACATAATCTTTAGAACCTTCTAGAGATAAGTTTCTAGAACCTTCTAGAAGCAAGTCTCTGGAACCTTCTAGAAACTTCATAATTGGTAGAAGTTGCTTGAGAAGCTTCCAAAATAGGAGTATATATTGGAATCGAGGCTGAAGAATTCTTCAATCTCGACAATACATCTCTTCGAGCTCTAGCTCACCTCTCTGGTATTGTTCTTGTATTCATCTAATTAATCTAGTTCTTGCCAGTTCTTCTTGAACTTCTTGTTAGATCTCAAGTCTGTATTTCTGTGTCCGTGACACCAAAAGAGTGATAGTAGTTACAAAATTCATATCCTAACTTTGAGCACCTATATCTTTCTAATAAAAACTCCAAATTATCCAAAATTTATATCCAAACCATAGCCAAAATCCTAAACTTACTAATATTAGCCTCTAAAGTTCGAATTGCTTTGAAAGAGTAATCCAAATTCCTTATAAGGCCTCGGATAGCCTCCTTGAAGTCCATTGGATATGATTTTTGGCCAATAGGAATGGAGATTTTTATCATCCATCTCCATTCATCCATATGGATGCCCCAACTTCTCTTTTTGCTACTGTTGAGAATGTTTAGAAAGACACAAGAGTAATAGTAAGTCATACATACACACAAGAGTAGTAGTAAATCATACACACAAGAGGGTTTCTAAGGAGAGAAAACATCACACACACAAATCTATTGATATGCTTGTGTCTCGTACACAAGAAGAAAAAAGAGGAGAGGATAAATAATACTTCTCTACTAGACTCTAAATACTGTAGCTATGGTAATTACTGTAGTCTACAGTAAATATTATGAAGAGCGTTGGCTACATTTAATGATCTCAATACTCCTCCTCGCTCATCATAATATTTACATAATATAAATTTTTTATAGAATTATGATCTATACTTTTCTGTGATCTTGCAAGATCAACAATTGTTGCCTCATTAAAACCTTATTTAAGAAAAGTTTATTTTATTTAAAGACAAAACTATAGATGAAAAAAAAAGAGTACAACATTATTTTTTTTAATTATTTAAAGAGCTCATTAACTTTCTTATTCAAGAAAAAGAAGTCGCCTCATACCAATGCCATAAGTAAGTCGACGATGGTTGCTTAATGGGAGAGCTTTGGTGAAGAGATCAGCAAGGTTATTTGTAGATTCAATTTTCTTAATTATAAGTACTTGATTAGTAATCAAGTCATGAGTATAACTAAAATATTTTAGATCAATATGCTTTGTTCTGTCACCTTTAATGAAACCAACTTGCATCTATGCAATACAAGCACTATTATCTTCATGCAAGATAGTTGGAGAATCATCATATGAAAATCCATAGGTTGTTTGAATGAATTTATCAATTGATCGCAACCAAATATATTCTTGAGATGCTTCATGTAAGGCAATAATTTCTACATGGTTGGATGAAGTTGCAGTTATTATTTTTTTCATTGATTTCGATGATATTGTTGCTCCATATTTTAAAAATACATATCCTTTTTGAAATTTAGCTATTGCAATATCAGATTTATATCCTGCATTACAATATCCAACCAATTTTGGATTTACGGATTTTGTGTAGTATAATCTCAAGTCTTCAGTACCTTTTAAATAACGTAATAAATATTTGATGCCATTCCAATGTCGTAGTGTTGGATGTACATTATGTCTTGCAAGAATACTAACTCCAAATGCAATATCTGGTCTCATAGATGTAGCTAAATACAAAAGTGCTTCAATCGCTGCGAGGTATGGATACTGGTCTCCCAATATTTCCTCCTCCTCTTCCTCGCATGGATAGTATGGATCAGGACCATCACGACCATGTCCAACCATTGGTGTGGACAATGGATAAGCATCAATCATATTAAATCTTTGCAAGATTTATCTAATATACGTTAGTTGGTAGAATAAAATGCTACCATCTGTTAGATGCATTATCTGAAGACCAATGCAGAAAGTTATTTTTCCTAGCATTTTCATCTCAAATTCATGTATAAGTAGGTTTGTAGCTGTAACACATATAGATGTAGTGCCTACTAGGTTAAGATCATCAACATATACAGTAATGATCACAAAACCAATTTTATCTCCTTTGATAAATAAACAAGAAAATAGTAGATCACTTATAAAATTATTTGAAAATAAATAATCTCAAAGACGTTGATACTACATGCATCCAGATTGTTTTAAACTATACAAGGCCTTACATAATTTAATACCACGATATTTTCCTAGAGCGGGTCGATTTGAAGTTCCTGTTTCTAAGCCAAGTGGAACTTTTATATAAATATTTGCATCAAGAGAATCATATAGATATGTAGTTACTACATCCATCAGATGCATCTCAAGGGTGGCATGAATTGTCATTCCAATAATATATCGAAATGTAATTGAATCCATGACAGGCGAATATGTAGATTCATAATCAATGCCAAATCGTTGAGTAAATCCTTGAGCAACAAGACGAGCTTTATAGCAGGTTATTTAGCTTTGAGCATCTCGCTTGCATATTAACACCATTTTATATCCCATAGGGCAAGATGAAAGAGTGTCTATAATTGGACCAAAGACTTTTCTCTTATGCAAAGAGGCATAGTCCTCCTCAACAGCAATTTTCTATTTTGACCAATCAGAGCGACGCATTGCCTCTTTGATGGTTTGAGGTTCAGGATTGCCTTCTTCTCAAGAAAGGGCTTCTATAATCATATTTGCAAATGATTCATCTACCGTAATAGATGGTCTATCCCAAATATCATCTATAGCACAATACCTAATAGATAATTCTTTATTCAACTTGTTCTTATTCTTTCCAATTCCAAGATTATTTTTCATAGGAATTGAAGGTATATTATGCATAGATATATCATCATGAATTGATAGTCTCGCAAGATGAGTGGCAATTTCTTGAGAAATAATACCAAGTTTAGTCAATTTTATAGCTTTCTTCTTACGTGGTTGCTTATCTGGTCCACGAGTTCTTTTAGTTGTTGTTGCTATAACTTGAAGTAATGTAGTCAATGACACTGCAATCTGAGCAGGTGCATTCTGAGCCTCATTATTAAGAACGCTTGTAATTCTAGGTGCATCATTGAAGCCATCAGGTCATTCATCTACAATCTGTTTTAGATACAAAAACTTAGCAACTTCAGTTTCTGCCAAAGACGTCATAGGATCAAGATGCATTGTAAACGTTTCTGGTGCTTCAAATATGAGTACTTTATTTCTTTGTTGATTGGATATTCCTCCTTGAAGAGATGGAAATATATTTTCTTCAAAATAGTAATTTTACAAATGTGCACGTAATAATGTTCAAGTTAACGGATCAATAATACAAATAATGCTTGGTGAATCAAAACCAACATATATGCTTTCTTATTGATGAGCTCCAATAGTACGCTGTTGAGGTTCTGGTACTGGAATCTAAGCACGGCAATCAAATACTTGTAAGTGAGATATATTTGGAACTCGACCCAAAATGAGCTCATGTGGTGACACAATTTCAAGAGAAGAAGGACGAAGGCGTATTAATGCTATAGCATGTAAAACTGCATGACTTCATAAAAATGCAGGTAGATTTGCATGAAGGAGGAGTGGTCGGATAATGAATTGTATATGCTTTATAAATGACTCTGTAAGTCCATTTTGAGCATATTTATATGGAACACAATATGTCAACTCGATTCCTGTTGCAGTACAATAGTCTTCAAAAGACTTTGATGCAAATTCTTTTGCATTATCCATATATAATGTTTTTATAGGATAATCACGAAAATATGCCCAAAAATGAATAAGCATAGATATAAGATTGGCAAACAGCATGTTTTGAGTTGATAATAATGAAACATGTGATTGTTTATCTGATGCATCAACAAGGATCAAAATATAATAAAATGGTCTTAATATTGGATTAATAGGACTACAAATATCACCATACAATCTTTCAATCATTGGTGGTAATTCTTGTGGAAGTCTCTAAATTGAAGGCCGAGTAATCATTTTACTTGCATGCATGCACGACATAATTCCATAGAATCTATATTTGCAGGCTTTTAATTGTGCCTAGTTATACATGGAATGATCTTTCTAAATAATGTGGATCCTAGATGTCGCAATCGTTCGTGCCAGAAACACAACTCTCTAAGATAGATGATGCAAAATTAAATATAATGGGGGGCCGAAACACAATTTGGTATAAACCATTTTTTGTAGCAAAAGCTTTTTCAACAACTTTATGATTCTTTGCAAGAACCAAAACCTCTTTTCTATTTAAAGTGGCGGTCGAGAGGTGATAACCATTAGTATGCATATCTCGATAGCTGATCAGACTTCGAAGTGCTGAGGGTGCAAATATCACATGTTTATATTTTATGATGGAATTCGCAGGTAATTTTACCATTGTTGTACCCTCTTAGAAACTAAACACATTTGTTCCAACCATGGTCATCATATTTTTAGTTTACCAAGTTGAAGATTGTTCAATAAAAAATCGTCTATCTCTCAAGATAGTATGTGTTGTTACAGAATCATTGAGTACATCATTTGATTCATCATTAGAGGTTCTATCATTCATATAAGCCTCTAAGTCATCAACACCAATTGAATCCATGGATGCATCCACGATATGAACTTCACGAGCCTCAGCTCGTAATTTCTTATTTTCTTAGAATATTATAATAAAATATTTTGAAATAAGGCACGCATGTGCTAAATATCCAATCATTCAATACTTATAGCAAGAATGCATCTCTAATTTTTGTTTTCTACTATAATTAATAGTAAATGTTTATTCTTTCTATATAGATAGAAATGGTCTTGACTATGACTACCTTGATACTTATGAGCATGTTTTTCATGTTTATATAATTTCTTCTTAGACTTTGAAATATTAAATGCATGAGATTCTAAAACTTTAGTTCCAATAGGAGGAGCTTCCGCATTGCGCCAGAGTAGCTCATTTTGCTTCTTAGCTAGAACTAGATAGGACATGAGATCAAAATGACTCTAAAATTTCATGTTCTTGTATTGTTGTGTAAGCACAGCCGATACATGAGGAAATATAAAGAGAGTTTTTTCAATCATTTCTTCTCCAGAAATGCTTTGTCGATATAATTGTAATTGTGAAAAAATACTATATATTTTATTATTGAAAGCATTTAAATTTAGAAAATCCAAGATACGTAAATGTGTCCAATTAAAACATGCACATGGAAGAAAAATGGTCTTTTGATGATCAAACCTTGATATAAGATTCTTCCAAAGTTCTTCATGATCTTCTATTGCTAAATATTGATGTTATAATACAGGTATAAGATGACGACAAAGGAAAAGAAGTGCTTTCCAACAAATAGCACGAGATATAAAAATACTTGTTGTAGGAGATTCTTCAAATATATTGACATCCAAGAGTTGTTCTGCAAATAAATTTGCTTTTTCTATTTTTGCCCATAATAGATAATTGTTTCCATCCACAGTCAATGGTGGAAATAAAAGAGCTTGAAAATGTTGGGATGCACTAGTAATAGTTGGAACCATAGAAGAAGCAGTTGAAGATGTTGAAGCACTCATTATAAATAAATCTGTAAAGAAATTCAAAATCAAGTAGAAAAGTTGAGTAAAACGTACCTTAAAATATAAAGTCAAATAAAATCATAAACTTGAACTTGAAAAAAAATATATATATATATATATATATATATATATATATATATATATATATATATATATATATATATATATATATATATATATATTTTAAGGAGATTGTAGATTAAGGGGCAAAATAGCAATAAGATGGCGTAACAAGTAGTGGTAGGGTGGTAGCAATAGGGCGACAGGGTAGCAACGGCAGGTGGCGATGGTCAACGACATGCAACGGCAATGGTGGTAGCGACGTTAGGGCAACGGTGGTGGCAAGCGGCAGCATCAACAGTGATAGGGTGGTAGCAGCGACAATGGCGGGTTCGGCGATTGTTTGGCGATAGAAGAGGCGGGGCGCAAAGAGCAAGCTGGGGTGGAGTTGAGCTAGATCAAGTATTCTATGCAAGTAGGGTAGAGAATGGAACAAGTGTTCTAAGCAAGCTAATGTGTGAGGGGCCAGTAAGAAGAACAAGATCATGAGATAGACATTGAGAAAGTGTAGCAATAGGTTTGAAGAGTCAAAGACTAGAGCAAAAAATTGTAATAGTGTATAGAAGAGAGTCATGCTGATAACATATTGAGAATATTTCAAAAGATACAAAAGTAATAGTAAGTCATACATACAAACAAGAGTAGTAGTAAGTCATACACACAAGAGGATTTCTAAGAAGAGAGAGCTTCACACACACAAATCTATAGATCTGTTTGTGTCTCGTATACAAGAAGAGAAAAGAGGAGAGGATAAATAGTACTTCTCCACTAGACTCTAAATACTGTAGTTATGGTAATTACTATAGTCTATAGTAAATATTACGGATAACATGAGCTACATTTAATGATCTCAACAGCTACCAAGACTCTTTTTCAACCCTTTTTCTAATAAGTTGTATATAATTTATGTCCTATACATCAAATAAAAGAAACAAAATAAGATTTAAAGAGTCACCAATGTCTAATAAAGGTGGCTCTAAATATATAAAACTATTATCAATATAAAATCAACTTCAATAATAGTCCTTTTAAACTAACCATTTTAAAGTAGTAACCTAACGATATTTTGTAATTAACTAAAATCTAAGAATGTTAATTTTACCATATTATATAGTAAATTATATATTAAATATTTATAAGCATTATTTTTACATAGTAACCAAATCACAACACAACACCATTTCCAATTGTTCACATGTTCTCAACCATCGCCCCCATTCTTGAAGTTCTCAATCCTATGCCCTTGTCCCTATTAACAATTGAGAATGGAAAATGGATGAGAACATAGATGGGAGCTACAAAGATGCAATGATGGCTAAGATAGAATAGATTGCTTTAGTAAAAACTTATATTTTTTATCATTTTCTATAAATATATGTATATATATATATATATATATATATATATATATAGCTTTTATATATTTCACAATTTTTCTTAGCTAAAATATATTAAAAAAAATATAATTAATCAATAGTAATTATAAAAATAAAATAGATTAATATTAATTTTTTAAATTATATATTTTAAATATTATGAATATATATATATATATATATATATATATATATATATATGATTTAGACTTTTACTAATTGATCCATATGTCTAAACCATCATTGTATTCTTCCTTGCCTAATTCTTATCTCCATTTCTTCTATTCTTAGCTCTTGCCTTTGTTTCCCTCATTTTTTTTTTATTTCTAGCCTTTGTCTCTAGTTTCCAATCTTGAGCCCTCTAATCCCTATCTTTACTTTGGCAATATTATTATATAGAATTCATGCATGCCCTATCAAGATTACTTGAGATTGTCTTCCAACAATGGTAAAAACAATGCAATCTTGTATAATATTCTAAGTTTTTTTTTTTTTTTTTTTTTTTTTTTTCTTTGTTAGAATTTCACAAGTCTATAAAGATGTATTATTTATTTTTAGATCATGGATTATGAGAGCCAAGATTTTTGTATACTAATACTTAATCTAGAGTTTGGATATGTATAAGTTTTATAAGCAAAGGCAAAGAATATTGTGGACATCCTTGAAATAAGCTTTGTTTTAAAAAAAAATACAAATCATGTTGCATGAAGGAGAGAAGCCAATGAAAAGAGGACAAGTTCCCTTAGACGTGAAACATGTTAAGCAATTTTTTTCCCTCTTCTAGTATTTAGTTGGAATTCATCTTCATTAATTGACATAGTGGTTTTTACGGCCTCAAATTAAGTCTATCCTAAAATCAAACATTTTTTAATAAAAACAACATCCATACAATTGAATAAAGTTGTTTTCTTTTTTATTAAAAATATCAACAAAAGTAAAAAATAGCCAAAACATACACTGAAAGAAGAATCCAAGAAAAAAAACAAAGGAGAAGAAGATGAGGATCCTTAGAAAGAGCTCAAAGAACTACCTATAAATAAGTTTGAAGCACAAAACATGCTAATACAGAATATTTTCTTTAACACTTGTGGCTATGGAAAAGAATTCTTTCTTAGACACATACCTCGTCACTTTGGCTTTGAATAATAAGGTGCAAGGGATCAAGATGAGGTACAAGGGGCTAAAAATAAAAAGAACAATGGTAGGAATTGAGAATTAGGAGAATTGAGGACAAAAAAGTGAAATGGTTTAGAGGGGTTGGTTGATATAGTAAAAACTTGGATCATTTTAACGTTTCCATATATGTTTATATATATATATATATATATATATTTATATATTTGATTTTTTTCTTCTTTTGTTAATTTGATGTAAGAATTTGGTGGTTAATATGTGGTTAAACAAGTTTTTCAAGATGCCTTTGCAAACAAAAAAATATTTCAAATTTAATGGTTTTTTGTAACATAAGCAAATACAAGCTTTTACATACTGGTTTTAAGACTACCAGTCCATTACAAAAATATAGATGTGGTGCACCAAAAAAAAAATGACATTTTTTTAGATTTTTTTAGATTTTTTTTTTTTTTTTTTTTTTGTACATTTTTTTTAATAATTTTTTATTTAACCAAAAAACCATACCTTAATGATTCCATCGTGGTAGCATGTTCTCCTTTGTAGTCCTTAAGTTATTTACTCAACTACACTATTTTTGCCCCTCATCTAACATGCATATTAATAAATACTTAAAATTTAGTAATAAGTCCAAAGAATGGAGAAATTTCCATTCATCATTCAAAACTAGAACAAATAAATTAATAATTAGGGCAAAGTTAGATTATCAGAAATCTAAAATTTTTTTAAGAATGTCTCAATTCAATCACCAACACTTACCCCTCCCAAGGAGATTCATACACTCCACATGAAAGTTTTGGGTAATGGTGGTTATCTAGGCAGCCTCGGTTAGCAGCCATGGCCACACTCACAAACAGAATACACACAATCCACATTGCAACCAGTAGACATCAGAACTGGAATTCAACCGACAACTTGCCATAGAACAACCACTTGATCTCGATTCAGGCAACGCACTTCATGAACGGACTGAAGTACTAAAATCAACAATAGTCATCACTTTACATTAGTAGTAATGGAATTCAGGGATTCCTGTTTGAGACCTTACATTGTGGGGGTCCCTCCAGGGGAAGAGGGAGAGGGCTGCGCCAGCTAAGGACGTAGTGCAATACCAAGGCGACGCTCGCGGGTCCGGGCAGCAAGCTGTCGGATGGACCCGCACCCGAAAAAAATTAGATTAATATCATGAGGCTCGATGAGCCTCGTATCAGATATTAAACTGATAAGAACAGATACTACACTTGATCTTAGCCAAAAGGCCGAGAAAGGTATACTTCGTGAGTGAGACCCCACTGTACTTATACTCTGAAGTGCTCCCGCTCTTCTGCATAGGATATGGAACAATCTGCCGCCACCGCCCCACAAAATCTGTTCGCTTGAGGCAGTTCAATCTCAGTAGAATCAGTTGGTGTATCGTGCGGAGGAAGCTTTTTAGGGTTAATGCTATTAAGAAACAACAGAGTTTTAGAAAGTGACGAAGATACGGATTGCTGAACTGAAACACAATTCCTGGAGAGGCACTGACCGTGTTGGTGTTGTGTTCAACAACAGAAGCATCGCTCTTCCCTTCGGAGTTCAAGCTCACTGAACTAGGCGGACTTCGTTGAAATTAGTATGATGATTTCAAACGGAGTGTTCATTTTCTCTACATCTGTTTGAAATGCGGGGTTTCTCAGAAAAGCTACATGTTTGGTAGGCTGTGATGATTCACGTATCAACCTCACCACGAGGAGTTTCCTGCACGATTGCAATTCAACAAATGAGAGCGTGCTTGAATTTGGGCCAACAAGTTGCTTAACAATCGTAGAGAAGAACTAAAACAAAACGAAGCGAAACAAAATTAAGTAAAGAAATCGAGTTACACGTTGCCCATTCCTTGCGAGGGGATGAACGAAACTGGTACTACTGAGCTATCGGGATACCCATGATGCGGCCCTCTTGAGATATGCTAACCATGAGTGGCAGAAATTGTGCGATTCCAACAATCGGCACGCATTTGAAATTAGCCTTCCATCGGTAAATTGAACTAAAATCGGAAGCACCGTCCCTTCAGAGATTATCAATGCTAATCACACTCTATGTTAAAATACACATCATCTATAAAATAGGAGAAAATCTCATACCAGTTAGCAGCAGTAAATGTAAACAGGACAAGCGGCACAAATCGGCTTTCCACCTTTGGGTCCCGCTGAATACCTCGATTGTAAATTGTGACTGTAAAAACCTTGAGGATTGGGAAGAGACGGTCGCACTCTAAGATTCGAGCTTTCCTTCGATATCACAAAGCTAGATATTGCGAAGTGTTCTTACGCAGATGAACGCGCTGGGAATATCCCAAGCTCATTGCACAATGTTGTCTGAAACAAGTGCTGTCAGCTTAAGTGGTTGTCCTTTCTTCCAATGACGCCGAGACCGAAGGAGTTGAGTTCTCACTGGCGCCAGGAAGGAACTCATTACGGGCGGGAGCCTCCCAAACCGAAGCAACCCAACTGAAAACTCTCGCAGTGAACACCCTGCTCAGCACTACGACATCCAGCGGCTTACCAAGGACCCATTTTAGTTGGCTTCTCTCATATACAGAAATGTACCCAGTCAAGTCCAAAGGATTCGACAAAAGCTGATTAGATGTAGTGTACATGGACGTGATTCAGTCTCTATCTTCTTTCTCTCAGTCTAATGTGTTGTGAAATATCTCGTTTGTATTTGTGTCGAGTGTGTGTCACATCTTCCTATGGCACCTGTTCTGACTAGGCTGTGTCGACTACCTAAAATTGATTTTAAATGAGTTTCTCAGTTATTTAAAAAACCGTTTGTGGGTAAATTGGTGAATATCTCGAACAGTAGATCAAAGTTCTTACGTGCTTGAACCAAATCAACCGACAGAAGTCTCGATATTCCAAACATTCCGTCGGCTTTTACATTGACATGTTTCTATAATGCATCGGGATAATCTCATGATTTTCCGAAACTTTTGATGAGTGAAAAAATATTTTTATTTCCTTTCCACTGCAAGATGAAAAGAAGCACAAGCAACTTCAGTTCAGTTAGTTAAATTCTACAAAGCATACAGTCTTTGTGCCTACTGATTTTGTGTATGGGTTTTGTTTATTTCTTATTAGTTTTCTTGATTATATTCTTCATACAGCATGTATTGATCAAGTAAAATCTTCTATGCCATTTTTTAATCCTTTTTCGTAATTTTGAGTTATGAGTTTTGTACTAAATTTCATGCTGTCTTTAATTGTGCACACAGTAAGGTAATAAAGTTACAACCGTGGAACAACTTTTGTTCCAACAAATGTTATAAATTAAGCAAGGGATATTAAGTAAGAGTTATAAATTATGCGGGGGCATGATTGTATTTATATTTTTTTCCATTCTTAAATTGCCCAGGTGAAAACTTTAATTCACAATGGAATGCATACAAAAGCAGACATCAAATATGTTATATGAAATTGATGAAATTTTGTTGATGTGAAGAAACCTGTAATATGTCATAAGCCATGAAAAATAGGAGTAAATATTAGAAATTTTATATGTTTATTATTATTTCGGCTGTAATAAAGACTGAGGAAAATGCATCAATGTATTGTAGACATTCAATTATGATTTCTTATTATAAACTGTTGATTTTAAGGTTTACTATTTTAAAATATATTTTATTGTATTATATAAAATTGTAATCAAGTCAAAATCTTTTTTTAAACAACTATTAAAACTCTAATTCAATATTATAAAAGTGGAACTTCTTTTCTCTGATTTGGTAGTTCGAACTCAATTCCTTTGTGGGTGATGTAAATGTTGTCATCGTCGATGAGCTGCATCGAGAAGCGGCTGTTCACTTGCAAATTCATCACTGGAACTGGTGATACTAGTGTTCGGCTTGAATACAGCCATGTATGTGCACACCAGAAAAAACACATAAGATCCTTCAATTCGGTTAATTTAAAGATGTCGGTTCCGAGAGCAAGGCTTTGCTGCAGCCATTAAGAATAGGCTTTGCTGCTTTTAACTTTTACGCATCTGCTACAAAGGGTGACGCAAAGCACATGCTTGGGTTCTAAAGAAGTACTCCTCGATTCCTCCCAAAAAAAACGCGTATCTGGGATTCAGACCTTTTCGGTATGTTTTTATTTATTTGTTTAATTATTTTTATGGACCTTTTCCGTATGTTTGACACCTCATTGTTCACCGTGCTTTTGATGTAGCGTGTCTCGAGTTTGTTTATTACATAGTGCCTTGTTAAAAGCGTTTCGGTTTGTCGTTGTGATATTTCTGTGGGATGTTCCACTTCAAAGTGTCTGTTGTGGTCGTTTTATTTTAACTAGATAGTGATGCCAGGAGCGAGCTGCTTGTGTGTTGTTGGCGCAGTGTCAAGCAGCACGGGTTAGAAGCTTTTGGCGGACGCGTCTATGTTCGGCAATAGAGTGGCGCCGTGCGGATTGATGCTGCTCGCCAAAATGGTTCTCATGTCCTCTAGTGTGATCAGTGCGTCCTCGCGGTGCGGTACGGCCTGCGAGCTTGCAATTTAGCAGTGTGATCTACCCCCCCCCCCCTTTTAGCAGAAGTAAGTTGTGCCGTATTGTATGTTAACTTTGGACATGGCGTTTCGTTTGCCCTCCGCAGTCATGGATTTGTGTTTTCTAACTGTGTAATTGTTCTTGCCCTGATTCTGATGGTGAGTAATTGTTTGTGAGTTTTTGTTTTAAGGTTTTGTTCGCCGAGTGGCCTTATTCTCCGGTTCTTGGTAATTTCTTAGGAATTGGCAGATACTGATGGTTCGCTACTGATCTTTGGTGTAGGCTGGAGATTGTCTCTAACCGACCGTAACACGTCCGCAGTCCCGGCCAGAGTTCTTGATGGGCGCAAATTTTGTCTTTTGTTGCTGCTTGCAAGTCGGTAACCTGATGAACTTACACCTGGACTTATTCCGACAAGGGGCGCTCCAGGGGGTGTAGACGCCCTCAGCAGTAAGGCAAGGGGGCTCATTCGACAGGAGATTTTCTCGTGAGTAGGCGGAGAGGTAGCAGATGTAGCAGGAAGTGGAGAGCTGAAGGCGCCCTTTCAAACTTCGTTTCTAATTTGTCGCTGGCGCATGATTGGAGTAGGTGGGTAGAGCTACGGGATTGGGTGATAGCCAAGGATTGAGCAGTGGCTTAGAAACGAGTTAATAGATTTGGATGGATGCAGACGGGGGATTTTTTGCAGCTACTGTGCAAGGCGGAGGGCGCTCCTCACAAGGTGTAATGTGCAAGTGCTATGCATGCTGAATGCTGGTAACATGCAAGTGCTACGCATCTCTCAGTTACATGTGGGCATGGTAATCGCTTTCAACAAGAAAATAGGCGATTACAAAAAAGAAGATCCACTCGGAAGCAGTTCTTCAACTGCTTCTTCAATTGAGGACTTCAACCAGTAACAAGAGGAGTTCTGCTGCTGACCGACCTGAAGATGAGGACATCTTCTCTCCAAGCAGGAGGGAGAGAGTCGCAGAGGAAATCCTATGCAACACATCAAAGGAGATTGTGAAAAGAAGTCGAGGAAGTTCGAGCATCCACTGTATTGGACAAAATTACAGAGTGGTAGATTCGAAGCTTGGAAAAGATTCAGTGGAGTTAGTGTCGTAAGTGGAGGTGTAAGTTTCTCGAAGGATTCTAGCCTAAGGGGATCTCTTAAGGAGCTTGTATGAGGCGGATATAAGACCCTAAGCAACCATGCTTAAACGGTTGGCTTTTCTCAAACGGGTTTCTCTTTGAGTGACAGCAAATTATCTCTCCATAATCCATAAGGTAAAGAAGAGTAGTGAGGCAAGGCAGGTCTCAGTTAAACAGTTAAAGGATTCAACGGCCGAGATAAGTCTCACGAGAGCACAAGTTCTTGCGACCCGCAATTAGAGATGCGGATTTTCTAAGTTGTTTGTTAAGAGAAATTGGTAGAAACTTGAGGGCGAAATGCATATGAACGTGAGAAGGAGGTAGTATCCCATCTCATTATTTATATTATAAAGATCTCAAAGTTTCAAAAGTGAAACATGGACCATGCAAGGAAGAAAGCCCTCACGTTGTTTGGATCTGTAGTGCATTCAAGGAGAAAAGAGAATGAATTCTATTTATCAAGTGAAGATGCCTTTGAGAAGGTAGCTACTATATCAATGAGGACATTGACCTCCTCATAGTCTAGGAGGGTATAAGGGTCTGAAGAGGTAGACCCTTGCACTTGCAAAGATCGCATGAGAGTTGAGAGCTACCTAACGCCCAATGGATGCTTAAAGCATGGTGGCAAAAGGAGAGGTTGGGAGGGCCACCTTTCTAGACTCAAGGTGACTTTTATGTGGAGGTGTGAAGGAAGTCACGAAACCTCTTAAATATCTCAGGTACTGGGTGCCCAAGTGGTGCATAAGACCTAACTCTAGATCACTTGAGTACCGAAGTGATTAAATAGTCCTAGGAAGTGAGTGGAGAGGAGAGGGTCTCGTCAGCCCATTCTAGTGAGTAGCTCCAAATGATGACCTCGAGTTGAGGAGAGACAATCTACAACTTGCGACGCATTTCTTCAAAGAAGGATACAATGCGAGACGACTGAAGTTGTCCCATTTGGTAAGACAACTCGACGTTGAGAGCGTCATGGCGGCCTTAGATGCTGACCCTAGTTAGGGCTCAATGTAACTCACCTTGAAGGGAGTTTGGGATTGGCTGCTCATTCTCCTCAGCTCAGAGTCAGATGTACTCGATGGATTGCAAAGAGAGCAAGAGCGCTAGTTTGTTTCCGCAATGTTAGTCCTATCAAGAGTCCAACGTTGTCTTCCTGAGGTTTTCAGGTAAGTGAAGATGCCCTGTAGCGAGGCAACGTTACATAAATAAAGTGTTTGCTTGTGAAAAAGGACAGTTTGTGCTTGCCTGGTTGGGTACAAGAGCATAGAGATGATGTCGAGGTGTCCTATCATGAAAAATATGTGTTTTATTTGTGAGGGCCGGATAAGTTTTCTTTTGGAGTTATATAAGGTACTTGTGGAAAAATGAATCATCACTAAAGGAATAAGCTCAGGGAGAAAGAGAGACTTAGACTTGTCAAAGAATTTTGTGCGGATTTCCTTCAGAAGCTTCTAGTTATTTTTATTGACTGGATTGATCATAACAGGAATGATGAGGAATATGGTCATGCGGAATGATTTGTTTTCTATTTTGAAAGTGCTCATGATTTGTTTACTAGAATGTGCTACTTTGGAATATATAGGCATTTCGTTTGAAACTTTTCTTAGCTCGGTAAGAATTACTTGAATACATTGTGAGATAATGAGAATGGAAAGTGTATAGATGATTTGTGATCTTGATAGTTATGAATGAATGTAGAAATGAATATCGCAATGTTGGCACAATGTATGCAATGACAAAAACTTTGAAACATATTTGTTGGTAGAAATGTGTACTAACAACCTAGATATATATACTTGTATTGTAGGAAATTGCTAGCACCTGGGAAGATGTAATAGTGGATGTGTTGGGAAGAGGACTTCCAATATTTTCTATCAAAATATATTTTCTATCTGATTTTAGTTTATCGGGGGATAATGTGAACTTGTCCCCTGATATTCTATGTGAGCAAATATTCTGTGTGAGCAAATATGTGAGATAAAGACGCTTCAACAGCTTCATATTGAGTTATATGAAATTTCCAATCCTGAAGTTATAGCAACAAAAGGAGTTGTGAGCAATTCGTTTGTGAGCTCTTCGTCGAAAAATATCTTTTCCCTGCACTAACACCAAATCCAGAGACTGGTTACCTTAAAATGGAATCAATGAAAAGATTACATCTTCTATTTGATACACTCTATTCTTCGTCCAGTGAGGAAGTAAAATATATTTTTTTTACTCGTACAGAGAAATGTTGCAAAGAAATACAACTATCAGCGTAATATCCATTTTCTTCAGTCCACAATATCTACCTATTTTGAACGCGTTAAAGCATAACAGATATATCACCCATAACATTTTTAAACATCCACTGTCTTTGCTTTGGATATCTTTTCAAGAGGAATGGACGGTACCGTTGATAAAATTAATTATCCATAACTATTGGGTGACAAACGTTGATATTATTCCCTTTGCAGCGGCATTGAAGGAAAAGGTAGATGAAATATTAAACAAAAACAGGCGTGTAATCAAAGCTGGAAACTATGTTCAAGCGTCGTCATGTAAGCTATTTCTGTGCGGCGCCCCAAGAGCAGGTAATATGCTTCACACATGCTGGACTGGTAGGCAAACAGTGTTCGTAATCAACTTTTCAGTTACAATCAAACATGAATTATCAATTATAAGTGTGAGATTTCTAATATTTTATTACTTCACACTGGAGTTAAAAATTGCACGTCATCAATGTGTGTAATAATTTCATGAAGTAAAGTAGAACACTTGTAATATAGTCAATGTGAATGTAAATCCGATTATGGACGTATGATTTGTGTGAATAGTTGTTACATGTGGCATCTTAAGCCAAGAACTGTAAATTGAAATTGTACATGATTTTAGAATTTTATCATTATTACAAAATATCATCATCTAAAAACCTTTTTACCAAAAATATGAAAATAATAACTTTCAAATAACAAGTGCATGCAAGTAAAATGTAGCTTAAAGTGCACAACAAAATATTATTTATTTGAAGATTTCAAGTTGAATGATATCTAATCTTGTGTATGAAATAAAACAAACATCAATTTCTAAGTGACCTTTTATATTATATTTAAATAGGTTCTAAGAATTATAAGGAAAATAAAATAATATCTTGCTTAAACTTTGTTGCATTTGTTTTTACATCAAAATTCAATAATACAAAGTTGATCATTTGCATCTTACAAGAAAAATAACTATTTAAAAATATTAAAAAACGAAGAAAGTCATTTGTGCAAAATAATTTTTTTTACATCTTTCTTATAATATGTCAAAATGAATGAATATTACTTCAAAAAGAATTGAAGAAAGAATCATAGAAGTGGAAGTGGTTTCATTGCACTTTGGATTACTCAAACTCTCAATTTGGAACATGGACAAAAGCCCCATTTGCCTATGGTATTTACTCATGTTGATTGGTTGCCAAAATGTACAAACATTGAATAATATGTGAAGGAAATGCTAGTAAGTGTAAAGAGCATATTTTCAAATTCCTTTGAATTCTCTTTAATGGAACATTTTATAACCAGCAATGTTATAAAAATGGTTGAACCATTAGTAGAATGTATTATGAGTGATGTACCATCAAAGATTCAAATAAACATCTAAAATTTATGAAGGAAGTGTTCAAATAGAGGAAGAATTTTCTTTTAAAAAAATCAAATTCTTTGAAATACATCATAAAGAAGAAAGAGTTCATTGAAATATATCTCCAAATTAAATCAAGAAAATTAGAGATTCTTCATTTAATTCCAAAAGAAATATATGATATATGTGAAGTAGTGGGCGCATCATTTTCTTCATAGATTTGAAAGATGTTATTGTAATAGATCCAAATTAATTTGGTTTGAAAGTAATTGGATTTATTTTTAGCATAAATTATGAGTGCTTAGATGTAATAATAAGATACCTTATTATAAATGTAAAGGGATATGTGGAGAGAGAAAGTCTCAAATTAATGCTTTAAAAGTCATTCAATGAAAGAAAGAATGTCTTTAAGAAGAATCCAAAAGAGATGTCTAGTGAAGAAATTGAAGATGTTATATGCATTATGATAAGGATGAATATATGTTACAAAGAATATTGTGGTGCAGAGGCAAATATTAGGAGAATATTCATTCTAGCAATCTTTAGAGATGAAAAGGATATTGTATATGATGGCAAGTATGAATTGATATAGAATAAAATAGCAACTTCACCATGTCAATTTATAATTCACATTGGTCATTGCCTTGAATATGAAGATAGAAGGCGGATATTTTTTACATAAGGTTTTTTTCCTTGTATACAGGTAAAATGTCTAACTTTTGTAATATTCAATAGAATGATATTTTTCTTTTTTTCAAATTAAAATATATAAATTGAGCTTTTGTGAAGATAATTATTTTGCAATTATATTACCACTTTTTATATTAAAACCCTCTATACATGTTGGTATGGTATGTGGTTTTGGAGAGAAGATTTGGCTTGAATTATAATTTTTATATAAAGAAGAATTTGATAAAATTTACTAAAAATAGTATAAAATTCTAATAAAATATAGTGGCAATATAAATTATGTAATGCTCATTGGTCATATTGATGGCTATATTTATGTTATGGTACAATCCACCAAAGATTTTACAAAGACTCTCTAATTCATGAAAGATGAGATAATCAAGGATATCCATAAACTATGTACTTCAACAACATTTGGTTGTCAAGATGTAATACTGTATAAAATCACAATAAGACCTACATGCATAGAAGAGCTTTGATTGTGCAAGGATAGAAAAAATATATCCATTATTGAAGCTAAATTAATTGAAAAAATATTTTTGAAGGCCGAATTTAAAAATTATATGCACCAATGGCCCAAGAATCCTTGGGATTTTTATGATGAACATAGAAACAATGTGGTAACCATGTTAGGTGATATAGTGTAGAAAGAAAAGATTATGAATAGATGCCATGTAAATATGGAAACTATATTAATGGTTTTGAAGCTTGAAGAACAAGATGAAATATCTAAGATTGAATATAGTACAAACTTAAATCAAATAGAAATGTTATATGAAGGAGCAACTTACAAGGTTCATAGCTTTAAGAACAAAGAATTCACAAGAAGTATATTCAATCAAATGGGACAATCAAAGGTGGAGATAGTATTGAATGAAATTAGAGAATCAAACAAAAAAATAATGGAGTTGATAAGTAAAAAGACAAATGAAGTTGTGGAGAAGGTTAACAAGTATACAGATGAGAAGCTGAATGATATGTAATGCAAATTATTGTTAGAGATCTCAAAAAGTACTACTAGAATAATTAACCATTCAAGTCAAACACAACAACATGAAGTGCATGCATATGTGTATGTTACCACAAGTGACTTAAGTATGGAAGAAAGGTTGATTACTAGCTTGGTATGAGAATTGAAATTAGTGCATTGCATATGATGTGTGAACACAAAGAAAAGATACATACAATCAAGAGATAAAATGGTATCGCTTTATGTATGGAGAATGAAATTTTGCATGGAACTTGTCCATATATAATTTAGGGATTGAGGACCATGACCATGCTAATGAAAGTGAGTATGTATAGAATAGCAAGTCCAAATATATTGGAAAAAGAAGGTATGTTATGCCAAGAAATTAATCTTTTAGAATTGAAGGGCTCTAAGTTAAGAACATTTCATCAATGGCTAGTAAATTTCTTCAAAGATAAAGATCTTCAAGACATATTTGGCTTAAAAAGGGTTGTGTATTCAAAAGAATCAATGAATTTGTATAATTGTGTAATGAGCATATTGATGAAGGATGTAAAAAAAGAACATTAGAGCAGTGTTCAATAAGGCCTTAAATTAGATATAATATATAATTAGTATATATCTAAGTGAACACATAAGTAGAATATATATGGGTTATTATTTTGAAGATGGTTAGTTGTGAATCACTAATTGATTGTTATATATATATATATATATACACACACACACATATATACATATATATATATATATATATATATATATATATATCCATACAATAAAAATATTTTGATTTTAAAATTTATAAAAAGATTTTTTAGTATGTAGAAAATTTCTTTCAATTCAATTCTATTTTATTTTGTTGTCAATTTATACAAAAACTAATTGATATTTGCAACAATATATACTACATGTATTTAGAACATAATGGCTTCTATTAGAATTATATATAAATTATTGGATTTTGATAAGCTTAGACATATATTGGCATATTTTGTTGTGTCTTACATTGTATGTAAAAAATAAAAACTTTTAAGCAAGGGTGCTTTTATTTATTTATTTTTGTTGTATTTACAAACAGAGATGATTGGATTTTTATGCAAATTAAATATATTTTCATCACTTATTACATATTTATAATGATTATATAAAGCATATTGTGATAATTATGTAATAGTCAAATAATTTCATAATATATTAACCTTAAAAAATAAATAATTGGTTGTTCTTGCATATTAAAAACTTTCTTATCACTTTGTAGAGAACCCTAGAGATTGTAGGACTGAAGACATAAGTAAGAAGATTAGACTAGTCTCCCTCTTTATATTGCTTGTAAGTCTTGATGAGGATCAAATCCTTACTCTTATAATTAAAGAAATCTTGATGTAAATTTTGATTGGCCTATAAAAGTGGCAATAAATAAAATATACTTAATTTTAAGTGTGCAATTCTTTTGGTTGTTACATTTTTCTTGTTTTTTTGTTTTTTCTTTGTTCAAACTTATTTCTAAATAAGAAATTCTTAAGTATTGCTATCTTATATTTTGAATTGAGCATAAAATTTATTTTCATAAGAATGGATACAATCATAATATTTGATGTATTTCTAATCTTATAGACTTATTTTATATTCTTTTATACAAAGATAGTAAGTAATTTTTATGAGTAATCTTATATACTTATATTTCTTGTCATATAAGGTTTTTACAAATTGACATTGTTATACTTATCATGTTTGAGTTAATTGGACTTTAAAAATAAATCAATAAATCCATTTTATTTTATTTTTGATGTATTTTGTTGTATATAACAATAATATATTATATAATTTAGCATATCCATATTAAATATCAAATGCTTTTAAAAGGTATCTATAAAAGAAATAAATTAAAAAATTAAGGTAAAACATACTTGTTTATATGCATGAAAATTTTCTTAGTTTTTGGTATATTCACACTTTAAAGAATTAAGTGATATTGATAAATAATATAACGTCTTATTGTAATATAAAATGTAAGTAATTAAATACTTATTACTATCTTAAATCTTAAAAGATAATACATATAAGCATTTATAATTAATATCAAACTTATAATGTATAATATAATATTCTCTAATTACCATTCTTCAAATTAAACATTTTTTATTTATTGCTCATATAATGTTTAAATAAAAATTAATAATAAATAAGTACCAATTTAAATACAACCTCAAATTTATGTTGTAATAGATTGTTTAGTAGTCAAAAAGTAATTAGAAATAAAGGTAAACAAATCAAGTGTTAATTTGGTTTATTGTAGTAAATAAGATTGTTAGCTCTTAAAATGTATAAAAGTAAATTGAAAGACATCCAATGGATTAGAGAGATATTATTATATAGTAAGTAGATTATTTGTATTTTGAATATTAGAAATATAAATTAAAAACCATCCAATGGTTGAAAGGACCATTCATGGATGAATTCTATCTATATCTATAAGTTGAATTACATGTAAATAAAAAGTAGTAGACATGAGGTACTATCTAGTTGCACATTATTGTATGTGCACTTCTTGAGTTTTAAATACTTGGTATTTCTTATAATTATTATTATTCTTTATTTTTTTATACATAGAATCTCAACATTATTAATTTAATTTCTATTCTTATTGTAAAAATTATATTATAGATTATTCATAAATAAATAAACAAATAAAAACCTAAAAGAAGACAATTATACTAAAAATTATAGACTACAATTTTGTTTTACAAAGAATATACCAGAAAGCAAATAAAAAATTTAAAAAATGGTTCTTCTTATCCAAATAAATTGCAATCAAAGAACATCATTAATCAATTTAAACTTGTACACAAACTATTGGAATTAAAATACTGGTAGGAATTCTATCTATAATTAAAATAAGATGTGAAATAAACATGTTACTATTGTAGATTACAAGTTAGTTGAAGTCACAGAACCTTAAATCTGAGATACGATTTGACAGCAATTTTATTTTTTATTTTATTAACCATCACACTCACACTGATGCATAACCAAGTTCAAAGTGGTTGATATAAAGTCATTAAAATCAAAAACAATCGCAAAGCGTACAAATATGTGATTGTTGATCGCTGCTCTGATTGACAACAAATTAAAAGCTCATCTTATTCTTCCAGAGCCAATCTGTTACATTTAAATTCATGAACATTTAACTATTATTTTACCTCTGGACATAATCATGAAAAAATAAAAATAAATGAATTGGAAAATGACAAGATTCTTTGATGACAAAATCTAAAATGTCAATCACTAACAAACCGTTATTGCTAGGTAGGCGCACGTGAAAAGAGCAAGAGTAACAGGGCTGAATCCAACAGATGGGGAAGTAGAATTTTTGTCATTATAAAAGCATTTCCATAGTGCAAAAAGATGCAAAACTGCATGCATGCTCTTCAGCAGTCCTACCCTTAACTTGTAAGGTTCATGATGGCACTAACAATATCTCCATCTGTTGCCTTAAGGGCCCGGACAGCCTTCGCACGAGAAACTCCTGCTTGTGTCATTACCAACTCAATGTCCTTAGGCTCCACACCTGCCTCATCTACCTCACCATCATCTTCAGCCCCGACGACAGAAGAGGGGTCAACCTTAGATTCTACGTTTGCCACCTCTGGTACCTTGAACTGCTCAGCTGCTTGGCTCTGCAGCTGCGAACTCAAATCCTCGATCTTGGCCTCTCCAAAGATGATATGGGTGTCAGAGGCAGGGCTCTTGAATACATCGGGCTTAGAGATCACAAAAAGAATCTGCGAATTCCAAAACAAAAGAAAGCATAAGCCACAGGTGAAAATCTATTGCTGGATAACTCAAACTATTATTGCACAATTCAAGCAGAATTGAAGTTAAAAACTAGGCGTCTCAAGACTGAGCACTAAAACTCAAAAGAAAGAGATTGAAAGAGACCCTCCACTAACCCTACGACTTCATGTTTTCACCCTAAACGATGTGGGAACAGAACAAACCTCAGCGACACAAACGAGGTTATAAATTCCGGTCGTGCAAAATCCTTGGGAAAGTACGCAAAAATATATTCCAGACAACATCCACGATGCGAGAAGCAAGGTTCACGAGGTAAAAAAGAAATAAACAGATGATAAAGGACTGTCAGAATATACATTCTTGCTTTTCTTGATTGTCACCCTTGTGACACCAGTCACAGGCTTCATACCCAGCTTTTGCATGGCCTTCCTGCTCTTCTTCTCACCACGACTCTGCTTTGACTTTCCTCCTTCAGTAAGACCATCCTCTCCGTCAGCAACTTCATCATCTTCGTCCTCATCCTCATCTTCGTCATCATCATCCTTCCCGTCTTCAATGATGGGGTCATCCGACTGTATGGATAAGTTATGTCAAGGTGTCAACACACTTACCTCAAAAATTGAAATTGCATAGTCTTGTTCGTTGTAAGCGATTATAAATAATGATTGTATATTCTGAGGATTCAGACTGGTACATATCATGAAAACACTCGAATAAACACGGACTACAGACCTAATGGAGAAAACTTGTTTATGCAGCCACTAACTAATAACTAACAACCTAAGAGCGACACATGTTACAGAGTATGTACAGTCCCACTAGCTGGTACGTTGACTTTATTCCTCATTGATGATTGGCACCAAGCCAACTCCACATGCTCAATGTGACATCCGTCGACACGTCCAATTGAGTGTGACCACGCTATATCTTAACTGGTAACCACCAATTTCCGATAATTCAATCGTAAAATGCAAATTACGATTGAAAATGATGTATGCATATTCGGATATAATTTTCAGAATTCAACACTACAAAACCCCGCCGCGCCACAACCTACTTTGAATCTGGGCCTCATGCCACTCGCTTCTCTGACGAACCTAAAAGTTGGGGACCGAGGTTCAATCCATACTCCCTTAATAAAAGGAAACACGGAGAAGGGCATGCACGTGAATGCATGGTTGGTTCTCGTCTATGTACAATGCCAGTAGAGATTCAAGGTTTCTGGCATGACAGCGCAATCTTATCCAACACCAAAGATGTAGCGAACTCTAAACAAAGCTTTACCGAGCAATCATCAGCCTCTCAACTCTTAAGCTCAACACTACCGGTTCCATCACGAAAATTGATGAAAGCTCAACTGAGCACAATAACCATACGCCGACACAGACCAAATCCCAATGAAAAGCCCAAGCAAAAATCCGCTGAGGCTGACACAAGCTCACATAAACCTTATCACTGAAAAATAGGAAACACGCCTAAAATTTTATACATTTCAGGAAGAAATACTCCAACCAGCCGAGAGCTATGTTTCACAGAGAAGGAAGCCACGGTTTCACAGGACACAAATCAAGGCCCAGAGCGTACGTGAAGCTTCTGTTGCTCGAGCTCGGTGGCGAGTTCCTCGGCGGACTGGGCCGTCATTGCGGAGGGGTGGCGAAGGGCAGGAGACGCTCTCCGACGACGACGACGACGACGACGACGACGAACTTGAAGGAGCTCAGGATCTTTCACGGCGCAGCAACAAAGAGTGAGAGAGAGAAACTACTTCGGGACTGTGAGGACGTTTTAGGGTTTCGGAAACGCCCTCCTGCCTTCGCAGGGTTTAGCCCAATCTCGACCGTCCGATCCCGCATCCATCGATTGCATCGTAGCCGCCCACCATTCCTATTCGAAGTTTCGAGGAAGCCTTCGGTCTTCATGGTGTCTAGGGTTGTGGAGTTTCCCATTTTGTTGGTTCATGTGCATTCATGAAGTGAGTTGGGCTCAATGTTGTTTATACACCCATTTGGTCATTTTGTGTATGAATTGAGATGAATAAGTTGGACAAGTATTTGATGCATAGTTCATTTTTGTTATGCTTGCAAAGGCTATAGTGAAAATAGGTCATATTATAGTTGTTGATTTTTATTTTTTGTTTTTTGTTTTGTGTGTGATGAAAAGGATAAAATAGAAATAACATAAAGTTACATGTGTTTTTAGCTTCCAATAAAATAAAATAAAATAGAAAAATTTAATAGTACTGGTTGAAATAAAAACCTTTCTTGACTTTATTTCTATACTTGAATTTTATAATTTAATTTGCATTGAAGTACACTTCACTAACAAAACAAGAATGTTGTTATCAACTTTTTGAATAAAGAATTGTTTGTGTGTTTATTAATTAACGAGATGTATTCAATAATTTTATTACAATGATTTTATGTAATAGTGAGATTTTTGCAGTACATGATCTTATAATTTTGAAAATAAATAATTTGGATATGATTTTTAACAAATAAATAAATAAAATAAATGACGTGATGTTTTTTATAAGATTTATTTTACTAGAACAGATACAAGCTCGTTAAGATAGGGACAAGATTAGCAAGGCTGAGCTTAACGTTATACTATTAAAAAATAAACGAGTCTTATTTTAACACACAGAATTTTTGGTTCTTCTTAATAAAAATTTGTGTCAACTTTGGTTTCTATTCCATGCTTCTTACAACTTGAGCGTTTTGAATTAAATGGACTTTTCAACTACATGTTTAAAAACAAAAAGAAAAGTCACAGACCAAATAATGAAGTGATGCAAATACTATTACCTTTGCTGTTATAATAATAATAATAATAATAATATTTCTAATCACCCTTACAATTTAACTAGTTTTCTTAAATCTGATTTGATAATCAGTTTTGAATTTGTTTTCACAGGATGAGAGGAAAAAAAAAAAAAAAAAAAAAAAAAAAAACTGAAAACTGAAAACTGAAAACTGAAAATCTATTATTATTTGTATTATGAATTATTTTTCTATTATATATATATATATATATATATATATATACTGTGTGTGTGTGTGTAATGCGGAAAGGAAACATTTGTATTTAAAGAGTATTATAAAACAGAAAGTAAAATTTGAGATCTAAAGTGCATCTAAAAGAGAAACAATAAACAAATGAACTAACTAATTAACAAAAGTAAAGCTGTGATGACCATGAAGTGGAGTGGTGTGAAGCTAATGAATAGAAGTGGACTAAAAAGTGCCACCACAAATGCATCTGAATATTAATTCAAACTTAACACAAAAATTTGAAACAAAAGATGACTATACTTTCTATTTTGCTTCAAGTAAATTGTCCTTGTTTCAATGGCCTAAGGGGACTTCATTTTAAAAGAAAATTGTGAAATTTTAATCAAATGAAACATGCTTCTTGGGTCTTTTTCTTTACTTTGAGGTTGAGGATTCACATGCTTTTTTCATCCTTCCTGCTTTTGTCACTGTTCAACTGTTTTTACCTTACCTTCATTTTTCATTTTTTATTTTTTAATTCATAAATTGGTTTTCAAAAACGAGTACGATTTTATTCAACACATGGTAATGAATGTTGTACCACATACAATAATCTTTAGAGAACTTACTTTTGTATAGAGACTGAAACTTGTTTGACGTAAGTTATGCAATTTCAGCCTCAAACTTGATGTGTCATGACCTTTGTTAAGTTATCTATACACAACACAAAATTTTGTTTCAAAATCATGATATGTACATGCTCACCCTTAAAAAATGTTCTAAATGTTCTAAGTTATCAATATTAAGAATACAAGGAGTTTTACCTGTTGGAAAAGTTAATTAATTCTTATAAGTTGTTCTACAAGGTTACAATTAGTCAAATTTTAAAACTTGGGCTTTTGCGATTGATTTTTCCTTCCATGTTCTTCATTTTTCTTTCTGATATATAATAAAACAACATCAGAACTTGGAACCCTTTGCTTGTATATTTGATGTCATATCAAATCAAATCAAATCACATTTTTTTCTATACATATATATATATATATATATAATGACATCAAATACACAAAAAAAAATAATGTGTTTTTTATGATTTAAAAAATATTATTTATCATGAACTACAAAAATGAAAGACATGAATTACATGAATTAGCAATAAAACTTAATAATTAAACAATAGCTTCGAATATTCAAACTTTCAAAAAGAAAAAGAAAAAAAAAAAAAAAAAAAAAAAAAAAAAAACCTTTCCAATGAAAAAGAAAACAAATTGAAACATAAAACCTAATTTTTTTGAAAAGTAATTTTGATAAATGTATGAATGAATATGAAAGAAGAAAAAAAAATTCAAATAAAAGAATCATAACACTAACATTAAAAGAAAAGAAAAGAAAAGAAAGACTACCTTGATGAGCTCTTCTTGTTGTTGTAAGATTTCTAGTTTCTTCTTATGTTCTTCCAACTCAAGCTCTGTTGCTTTAGTTGATACATCCACCGAGGCAATGACATTATCTGGAAGAGATGACAATGTGGCTTCCATTGCACCCAATGAACTAATCTTCCCCACCACCAAAAAAGCCCTTCACAACACAACACAACACAACACACCACAATAAATAAATAATAATAAAAAATAAACAACAAAACAACAAATAAAAACCCAAGCAAATACCTTAGCTGGTTTTGGGATCATATATATATATATATATACATACAGTATAATACAAGTTAGAACAATTACATGCATTATATATATATATATATATATAATGCAAGAGAGAGAGAGAGAACTTGTGTAATTGTTCTAACTTGTATTATTGATAAAATACAATTTGTAAAGAGGAAGAAGAGATGGTCACCTCGAGAGAATAAGGAGAGAAGAAGGGACTTCATGAGTGAGAGACAACTCCAGCCAATCCCGCAGCTGCCTTCCTTACCACCATTATTAATTGAAACCAATCCTTGTTGGAATGATACAAATGAACCAAATATGGGTTGTTTGCATATCATATATAAAAAATATAAATAAATATAAAAGAATCATGAACCCACAAATTTAATAACTATTTGTTATTTTGGAAAAAATCGTATATTTGTATATTCTTTCATTCCTAAATTACATGGGGAGTTGAATTTATAATTTTTTGAGTATATGTGTGTGTGTGTATATATATATATATATATATATATATGTGTGTGTGTGTGTGTGTGTATGTGTGTTTTCAAAGTTTAATATTCATTTCAAACCTTACCTGGGTATGCATGTTGTCAATGGATTGAATACCCAGCATTCCTCTATCTCTGCAGGCTAATCTTAACTCTGCTTCTGAGAGTGAATCAATCCCTTCTTTCTCAATTGCCTCATCATCCTTTTTAATTCTGCTTCATGTGGTTACACTATAAACAACAAAAATTAAAACAATAGCAGTAATAATAGTAATAATAATAGCAATAATACACATCTATAAGAATAATAAAAGAATAAAAGAAAATGTGTACTTCTATTTTGATGAGTTTTGGTGGTAGCATGAAAAAGCGAATGGAGAATTTTGTTTGAAAATTGGATAAGATGAACATTACTCAAGAAGTTTATTGCGGAGGCTAAAGCGCAAATAGGCATTGGTGCCATATGGTTGAATATTAATATATTTGCACATGCTAAGAAGACGTGGCCTGTATTTCCACCATTACATGAAATTTTAAATTTTAATCGTTTATTTAAAGGTGACATTATGTTGCTAATTGCCAATTTTCCAATATAGAATATGATTTATTATTATTATTATTATTATTATTTGTTATTTGTTTTTGCATACCTACTAATGTTGTCAAGTGTTAATTCATCTTTGAAGAGCTTAGCAAATGCAATTATTTCTTTGTTTGACACATCTCCTCCTTTATGAACCTAAAAGTACATGGGACACATAAAAATTAATATTAACATGTTTCCACTTAAGTTTATATACCATCAGACATGTGGTATTTGTTAAGTTTTATTTCTATTTTTTCTATCAGAAAATTTTTTTACATAGTTTTAAATGTTCTTTTGTACGAAAAAATGTTAAAATAAAATGATAAACTATAACACATGTACAATCCACCTTGTTCATGAAACTTTCTAATTCACTTGCATTGCGCCGAAGCTCTTCACTTGGAGATTTTTTCAATTCTTGGGCCATTTCTTGAACAGTTTCTTTGAGAAATTTTGCATATTGCACTTGAGCAACTAATTTTGTGTTTGCATTTTCCTTTACCTCACAAAAATCACACACTAAAAAAATTAAAAGAAATAGTGCTAAAACATAAAATAAAAAAAATAAAAAAGCTCCTCATGTTCATAATACATGTACAAATTAGGTATAGTAAAAGAATATTATCTCTTCAAAATAGTGCACTTAAGTAAAAAATAAAAATAAGAATGAAAAATAAAATTAATAAAAAACTTGAAAATCTCATTACTTGCTCTTTGTTTTTGTCTCGGAATGTGGAAGGAAGCATAGTGGGAAATATTTTTAATAAAAAAGGCAGCAAAAGTTCCATGAAGGGTACTATAACAATGACCATAAATGGAACTAGCCGGAAAATATCGGCTATAGTGCGCTTTAATTGAGCCCTCTCCCTTCTACTCAATTTTCTTCCTCCGGCCAATCTATAAAGTAACCGAGCCGATATTTTCAAATCGGCCCATAAAAGCTTTCCACCAATCCAATAATGTTGCAACTCAAGCTTAATAATTCTTTTCCATCCACCAATTTTTGTATTCCAATCTTCTCTATTCCAATAATTTTAGAAAAAAATAGCAACAAAAACATCATTATTTAGAAGAAGAAGAAGAAGAAGAAGAAAAAAAATAAAAAAATGATATATATATATATATATATATATATATATGAATTTTATGAATTGAAATATGATAGATTATGGATTTTTTTCTCAACTCACTTATTCATAGATAAAAGTCTTTTTGTGGTAGGACCAATTTTGTACAAAATATGTCCAATGTTGCTTGCTAGTTTAGAAATTTTTTGTGGCCAACTCTCAAGTTTCCTTACTTGCATTTCTTCATGGATTTTTTTCACTTGGGCTTTTAAACTTTCAAGTTGTGCTGCAGCTTGTATTGCATCATCACTTGAGGGTTTTTTCGCTCTTGTAATATCTCTTGATTTTTCAATACCCTTTTTAGCATCTTCATCCTTATTTCCTTGTACATTTGTTTGATCGTCTTTTGGTTCAACTCTTGTGCAATAACCATAATAATGGATTTGAAATGTTTTGTTTGCTTTGATTCTAAAGCTTAAATCTTTGTACCCATATCTATTAATTAATGCATGCACATTAAATTTATTCATCTTGAGTAATTCCTCGCTTGCACACAATAGATTGTATTTAGAATATTGTTTTCTACAAACTAGTTCATTGAGTTTGTAGTGGTTTTGATTTGTGTTATCATCACGATCATCATCTTGGTTCACTTCCAAATTAGGTCGAATAAAATTTTGATCACAAAATGAATTTAAACGAAAGGATTCTCTCACTTCAAACGGTGATTTTTTCCAATTACTATCTCGTTGTTTGAACAAAAAATTGACCTTGCAATCTTTTGTTTTGAAAGGGTTTTGTTTAGTCAAAATGATGGCGGATTCTCTTGGCTTGAAAAAGAACCATTTGAAAAGGTGATAAGAGATGATTTGACTTGAATTTTTTAAGTGGGATTGTCCAAATTTTGAGTGTGGAAATGGGAGGGAAAAAGTATCAAAAAATTGCTTAGAGTGTAGTAAGAAATGTTGCTGAAATGATCTTTGAAAAATTCTATGTTGGCTGAATACCATTGTGTTCAGCAATTGCATTATATGCAATCTATTTAAATAATTGTATTTTACATGTTAAGATGTCTAATGTTTGATTGCTAAAGGGCAATATTTTCATCTTACAAGAATATGTATACATAATATATCATATCACATTGATGAAATCATTCTAAGAAATACCTATGCTATAAAACAAGATTCAAAATTTGAAACTAGAATTAGCATAATTGCCTGTAAGAAAAAAGAAAAAAATGTGAATACACAGGTAGTGAAAGATGCTGACTAGCATAGCATGTAAAATACTTGTTACTTTATTATCATGCTAGTTATTATTATTATTATTCATGTTGATGAATGTGGGGTGCAAATAATTTTTAAAATCTCATTATGAAGTGAATTGTTGCATGTAAACTCATATAGTGTGAAATCACATGCAACAATACTATTTTTATTTTCAAACACATTCACATGGTCTTAAAAATAAAATACGTATTTCATACAAATTAATGATATTTCGGATGCAATTAATTGATGAAATGGGCTTTATGGAAGACATGGAAGTCTAACTGTAATCTTATACGAATTGTTGCATCAACAAAAATGTCAAACTTTTAAGATACCTATCATACTAATTATTTGTGTATAAGGTACTAATATATATTGAAATTTAACACCTTCTCTATGATTAGTTCTGTTTCACTAGTTTGTAGTGGGACTTTAAATCATATATTTATTTTCTGCTTTTGATCCTGCTAAAGCATTCACAAATTGTGTTCTGGCTCTAAATTTTATGCACTGGTTTTATTCTTTCACATGCACATGATAATATATATATATATATATATATATATATTTGTTAAAAGCTGGTATTTTATGATTCTTCAAAAATTCTTTGCTATAAAGAAATAAGATAAAATTTTGGATTTTATTTATTTTTATTCAAATAAATACTTCATTATATGCAATATCAAAAAGGATTCAAGATCTTTTATAATAAAATAAGTACCATGTATAAAACATTGTATAACATGAGTTATTATTTTATGAATAAAAAACAAAATGAGTTTACATGAATTACAGAGTAATTGAGAAAATATTAAATTGAGTTCATTTCAGAAAACTATTTACTTCAATAATAATAAAAGGAAAAGATGATTATTAAAAACAGTTATTTGGTTTAATAAAATCAACATGAAATAATTCTTAATATTCTTAAGATAATAGAAACAATTCTTTTTACACCTTTATTACCAATATCATTTCTACAAATACGTTGCTTGATTCCTCATTGAGATAATTATATTCATTTTGAAAAAATCATCAAATCGGTTAAATTATTTTTGTTTTTCTTCTTCAAAAAAATCATTGGTGAAGTTGAGCAACTTTCGTATTCTCTCACTTTTTCAACTTCACCAATGATTTTTTTGAAGAAGAAAAACAAAAATAATTTAACCGATTTAATATTGAAATCTTCAACCAAAATATTCTTCAACCAAAATATTGAAGTCTCACATGAAATGACATAAGTTGTTTAACTTGTAAAATTTAACATGACACCATTTTAAATTTACAAGTGACGTTTATTGTATCAACCCAATCTCTTAAATCAGTTTTATTATTATTATTATTATTATTATCACTTAAATACTATTTAGGCCACTATTAAAACTCTTTAAAAATGCAAAAAGAATATTTCTCAAGGCTTCGACACTAACAAACGTCCCAAGACAAGCCAACCACTCTACCCGGTATTGAATCAATTGATACCCCCTGACCAGATACCTGTCCCCAAACTTGATCACATCGATTGAAGCCTGCGTCACAACAATATACCCGGGTTTGCGAAGCTTGTACCCATATCATCGATTGAAGCCCGCGTCAGAACCATATACCTGGGTTCGCGAAACGTATGCCCAACCTGAGAACGTGACCAGTATACCCGGATTCGCGAAGCTTGTACCCATATATGAGAACTTGGGCCCTATACCCGGGTCGCTTAACTTATACCCGCGTCTGAGAACGGGTCCAGTATACTCCGAACATGAATGAGCAAAAAAACTGAAATGTCATCCATCTGTCCCAGAGTGTGAGGACCTCAGAAATCATTCGTTGTACGGATGGATGAGACTTCGGGGGTGCGTTGTTGGCTTTGTTACAGCAGCAGCTCTTTTCTTGTGCACGGGCTATCACTTGTCCCTCCCTCGAGACTCGATCAGAATCTCCCGCTGCTCGCCCAAATTTTGCACGATTGTGTTGCAATCTGTTACCAAGCCGTGCAGGAACTGCTCAACTAGGTTTCGCGAAGATGATGGAATCCTCGCCGTTTCTGAGGAACTCCTCGTCCATCCGGCAACCCAAGTACGATCGCACCACGTTGCACAACGTTAGCGATGGGCGGCAGCTCTTTCTCGGCGTGGATGTGGGCACTGGCAGCGCTCGAGCAGGTTGGCGATTCGGAATTTCGGATAAAAGACCTCGACATTGATTTGGGTTTTTGGAGAGTGTGCGGGGATTAGTTGGGTTATATCTTTAAGTTGTGATGATGTGGGTGGGTTTGTTTTTAGTTGAATTTGGGAGAATGGGAGGACTGTTGTTTTTGAGAGTTGGTTTAGGCGAGTAGTAATTCGGTGGGAAAATATTATGGTTCAGTGCTGAGGTTTTTGAGCTTGGGTTGTGGGATTCCTAGTCAGATGCATTGCAATGGTGGCTGAGGAGTCGTCTATTTGGAGTGTTAGGACGCTGAATTGGTGACTTGTGAGATTTTCTGGAATGTTTAGAAGGTAGCTATTTGAAAATTTACGGTTCCTTGTTGGCACATGTATTTTCGTCTTCGGATCGGTCTTGTAGGATTTAGTATTGGTCTAGAATCGTGAGCTGTAGTGACCGTCCTTCAATTTGGAGTTATTTGGCACATTTTGCAGCTAGGTTCATTGCGGTATAAGTAGTAAAGTTAAAACCTAAAATATTGTGAGCTCAAAGTGTTCTTTGCTGGAAGCAGTGGTTCATAATTGTTGGCATGTGTATTGGCCTTGTATGAACTGGTGCAACATAATCGCTGAGACAAGTTGTGAGCTGCAATTAAGTTTCAATCGGTAGTTGAACAGTTGAACAGTTCACGTAACTTGTCTTCTTAAACTAGGTGAATTTGTGAATGGCTTTGGATCGAACTGCCAAGATCCTTCATGGTTAATAGTGTGTTCTAGTAGCCTTTTGAAATGAAGTCGCTGTGCTGATCTTTGTTGAAATAGATGCGTATTACCCTTTAACATGATCGATTTCTTTGACATCCGCAATGTGTGTTCTATTTTGCTGTTTCTGTGTGTTGAAATGGTCAGAATGCATTCAGATCGATCTTAGTACCTAAACTGTGGTGCCGCAGATTGCACTGCTTGAAGGCGACAGTTACTTTCCACGCAACGATGATACATGCACGTCGAACAGGGCCGTTCGGCAAGATATTGTATCATAGCTGTGTCTGCTTTTGGCAATAGTTCTTTAGTAATCAACTCCCAGAGTGTAACGACATATGATAGTACCTGCAGGGGTGTTTGATGGAGAGGGGAAATTAGTGGGGACTGCAAACAGCCCTATTCAAATTTGGAAGGATGGGAAATTCGTCGAGCAGTCCTCCACGGACATCTGGCTAGCTATCTGCACCGCAGTAAAGTCAGTATGCGCAAAGTATCGTCTTAACGATTATGACATTTGTGGCATTGGATTTTCAGCTACTTGTTCCCTTGGTAAGTTCGTGCTTACCAGAATTGCCCAACGACGTTGGATTGTATTGCAAGGGGCATGTGACATCCAGCTGCATGGGATTGCAGTGTAATGTGATGAGGATCCGCGGTGTGCTCTTTTTAGCAAGTCTTAAAAGCATCATTGTTTTGACCTCAGCATGTTTCAAACTGGTGCCAATAGTTTTGATTTTGATTTGTTCTGTTTATTTTTTTCTCTTTTTTAATGTATGCAGTTTAGATTAGCGCTCGTTTTCTGTTACAAACACTCTCCAGTGTTGGAAATTCCGAACATTGAGGTTAGAGGTTTTGAGTATCGGTCTGCTTTCTTTCACTAAAACCTTGTCGTGAATTCCATACAGTGGCGATAGGCACCGACGATTCGCCTGTATCAGTTTCAAAGACGGGTGATGCAAGGCGTAATGTGATCGTGTGGATGGACCATAGAGCGGAAGAGCAGGCAGAGCGTATTAATGCCTCTAAGTCTCCAGTTTTGCAGTTTGCAGGTGGTTCTCTGTCTCCCGAACATCAGGCACCCAAGGTAACAACCCTTTGCAAATTTCACAATACATTATTCTAGGCAAACGTGATCACTTAGCTGAATGTTGAGCTGCAACTGACTCGGTCTATTCTACAATTGAAGCTGCTTCTTAGAAGTGGTCGTTGGTACCCTCCACGTAATTGCAGCGAAAGTTAAAATAGATGGCTTTGAGAATTCCGCATTACATTTCTTGCCTTTTGGCTGGCTCAATGCAACACTTTTTGAGATTCTGCTGGAATGTTGGCACGAAGTTATCGTTCAGTTAATTTGAATTCTTGTTGACTTGCAGCTACTCTGGGTCAAAGAGAATCTAGAAGAATCCTGGGCCATAGCATTTCGTTGGATGGATTTGAGCGACTGGCTGACTTTTAGGTTTTAAAACAAGACTTTTGAGTTCTCTTTTCGAATGTCCATCTCGTTATCTGTGAAGCCATGTCCATGTCGTTATGTATTTTATATTGTCATAATGTAAAATAATATAACTCAATTTTTATTTCAGTTAGTTCATACGGAATTAAACATGAAATTAATGTGTGCTGAAGTAAAATTTACAACAGTTTGACAGTACTCATTTCCTAATTATGTGGCAGAGTGTCTTTGCATCGCTTCCTGTGCATCACAAAGAGTACTTGAAACATGAAAAGGTAGCGTTCATAAAACAAAAGGGGTTTGTTACAGGGCAACTGGCGACGATACTCGAAGTCTGTGTACAACAGTATGCAAATGGACCTACTTGGGGCATGCACATCTAGAACAGATGTCAAGTAAGGACTCAGTGGCAATGAAAGCTAGTGGATGGGACGATCTTTTCTGGCAAGAGATTGGCCTTGGTGACCTTGTTGAATCGGGGTACTCCACAATAGGTACTGCTATTTTTTCCTTGCTTTTCTCTTATATTTTCCCCTGACATGCTTATTGGTGGCACAATTTTATAATCAACATATTAGATCATTTATAATTTGCATTACACACAGCAATCTGGTTTCATGAAGTTGTGAATTTGTGTTGTAATCCTTGTCTGTGTTGGGTTATCTTGGTAGTCTGACTTGTGAGCTTGCATGCCTTTTAGGAAGGAACGTGGCTTTTCCTGGTCACCCGCTTGGACTTGGCCTCTCTCATTTGGCCGCCCAGGTAAGAGTTGAGTAAGGCAATGATACCCTTGCAAGCTCCATAAGCAAATAATCACGTTCTTTTGGTATGTCCATAACCAAAAGAACTGCCTAACATATACTGTGTCTTGTAGGAACTTGGTTTGAAGGAGGGAACACCAGTTGCGACATCCTTAATCGATGCTCATGCAGGTGGTATTGGAACTCTTGAGAGCATCCCAAGGAGCCCTGGAGCAGTATCGGGTGAATATTCTTACGAATCTAGCTAGTTAGTAGATAATAGTATGCACTCTCGATTTATGATGGGAAATTTGAGAAGTACTCTGCATCTATGCATGTGCAAAATCATACTTAGAAGTAAGTTCTACTAAGTATTGTATGTAGAGAGACCTGCGAGTTTTGGAAGTATGAATAATCAATTTTCATTAAAAACTAGACATAAAAGTATATCACAACCATCTTGGTCTAAAAGAATTGAAACACACTTCTCTATCATGAGTTAACCAAGTATTGTGCTGAGTAAGAAAGCATTTTTGGACGATCAATTTAATGTCCAGCCTTTGTATAGGCAGAGGTTTATGCATCACCTTGGACTGGACTCTAACAATGTGGAGGCTCGTATGGCTACTGAGGTCCTACTTAAATATTAATTTGCAGGTGCTAGTGATGGTACTGATGCTTTGTGTCAAAGAATGGTTCTGGTTTGCGGGACATCAACATGCCACATGGTTGTTTCACATGAGAGACATTTTATCCCTGGTGTCTGGGGTCCCTTCTGGTCAGGTATTTGTTTTATTAACCCCCTAGAGAGTTCGGAATTCCCTACATACAGCTTTTACACACCTGTCTTCATTAGAATTATATTTTTGTAGGATTCTGGACATCCCTCGGATTTCATTCGGCTTCTGGACTTTTTAGAGGCGCAGAGTTAATGAAAGTATGTCTTTGTATTTTACATTGCTGACGATCTGGATGAATACAGCTATGGTTCCTGAGTTGTGGCTTACGGAAGGAGGTCAGAGTGCGACTGGGGCGCTTCTGGATCACATTGTTGAGACCCATCCTGCTGCTCCTGCCCTTGCCAATCGAGCTGCTCACCAGAGTGAGATTTATCTTTAAACCAGTCCCAATGACTTCATAGCTCTACCCTTGCATTTGCTTCTTAAATGCAGACTCTCCCGAGGGGGGTGGTCGTTCTTCTGTTGAGTACGTCAGTTGCAATTGTTCTCCAGCATCCTTTCTGGAATTACTGGTAACAATCATCTCATTGTTTATGGATGGACTGCTTCGGGACAGAACTGTCAATCTACGATGCGTTGAATGGTATATTGGAGGACCTTGCAGCTGAAAAAAATCTGCCATTTCAAAGTGCCTTGACAAAAGACATTCATGTGTTACCTGATTTCAATGGAAACAGGTGTGAATCATCTCTTCTTTTGCTTCAATCTTTTTAATCTTTTCCATATTACTTAACAGTAAATGAAACTAGTAGTTTTCGGAAAACAATGTTTGGAATCCTGATTGTTGGTGTGTACAGATCCCCACTGGCAGACCCAAAATCAAGGGGAGTTGTAAGCGGCTTATCTTTGGATGCTAGTCCAGAGGATCTTGCTCTCCTTTATTTGGCAACAGTTCAAAGTATCGCTTATGGGACAAAACATTTAGTGGAACATTGCAATGCTCATGGGCTTAAGGTAGTTTTTTCGATCGAAATGATAGCATCATCTATGCATTTGCGCAGCCTGCTTTCATTCACGTGTTTTTGATCAACTCTTCTGATTGTATAGCCATCTTCTGAATGTAAAAGTATGAAAGTGGATGTGAATAACTGAAACTTTTTTTTGAGGAGTCTTATGCTCATGTTATTGCATTTTTCCTGGCAGATTGATACGTTGTTGGCCTGTGGTGGCCTCTCAAAGAACAAGTTGTACATTCAAGAGCATGCCAACATAGTAGGTACGATGTTTATCAAGTGGTGATCGTCTCTGAGATTGTTGTTTCAGTGGTGTTGATTACATCGATGTAACTGTGAAGAATTGTTTAGAGTCTCTCAAATCCCCTCCTGAGTACATAGATGCCAAGTAAATTAACTTCACTTGGTGTCAAGAAATATGTTAATCGCACCTGCCGAACAGCTATGTTACTTAAGAATTCCCTGTCATCTAACTCCCTGCAAGTTAGCCGATTCCTTTATTTTCTTTTAATTCTTGTAACGACAATCATGATGTAGAGAATTTAAAGCAGTGTTATGATTCCTAGTTGACTGGTGTACTTATCTTTTGAACCCTTTTTAGTGCAAACTCGTGCACATATATTTACCGCCCGAATTGAATTCAAAATCTTACGCTGGTTTATCATTTCAATGCGACAGGATTCCCAGTTGGATTGCCTAGGGAAAACGAGGCCGTTTTGCTTGGCGCAGCAGTGCTTGGAGCAGTAGCTGCTAAAAAGTACAGCAGCGTCAGAGATGCCATGGTTGCACTGAATGCCCCTGGTCTGGTGAGCGACAGATTTTGAAGTTTAATCCACACTCCCGAGTTGCAAACCTGGCTTGCTAAGTCATACATATTCTGAAGTGCGGTTCGACCTAATCAGCTCAGTTTTATTATTATCCTTGAAGCCAATCCCAATACTAAAATCCGAACGTTATACTTGTGGTGCTAGGTGGTGGAGCCTTCACAAGATGAGCGTGTCAAGAAGTACCACAATGCAAAGTACGAGATTTTTAGGTCACTCTATGAGCAGCAAGTCTCGTATCGGAAGACAATGGCAGAGGCTTTGACTTAACGGATAGCATTGTAGCAATCCAAACTCCCAGTTTGCCGTGTATAGCAAGTTGATGACCAGTGCTTCAGACGCAGGGGACAAGATCAACAGCGGTACTTGCTGCAATTGTATATTTGCTGATTACATGTTTGCCTTCCGTGTGTTTATGTGAGTCTCTCTCTCTCTCTCTCTCTCTCTCTCTCTCAGTTTGTGTGCGTCTGTGCCCAATTTTTTCTTTTGGAAGTTACTCTTGTGAAGTGAAATATATTTAGGATTAGAGATGAAAGATGAACCTTACTAAATTGTTTCAGCTTGTCATCATTTCAAGAGTGGTTACATCCAAACGTCTGCACCCAAACCATACCAACTTCCGTCCATCGACAGCAAATATAGCTTCTTTTTTTCTTTTTTTTTCCCTTTTTTTCCT
Organism: Physcomitrium patens; assembly: GCF_059467195.1. Taxonomy (NCBI): domain Eukaryota; kingdom Viridiplantae; phylum Streptophyta; class Bryopsida; order Funariales; family Funariaceae; genus Physcomitrium; species Physcomitrium patens. The sequence continues at coordinate 10,608,856 of NC_143432.1, forward strand.
TTTTTTCTTTTTCCCCTTTTTTTTCAGAAGTAATTATATACTTGAATGAATTGTTAATCACTTGAAACTACAATCTTTAAAATATATGTGCATTTTTATATACAAAAGGTTTATAATGTTGAGAGAGCTGCTTACTCTTGTGAAGCTGTTAAACTACAAGGAACGCCATAAGCTAAGTAATAGTTTTGATTTTACACTATGAAATGGAGGGTTAATGCAGTGGACTTTTCGTGCATACATGCTAATAATTATTGTACTCATTTAGGTTTGAAGCAAACATGGACTACCAGTTAATGTGGTGAATATATGTTTTCAGCTTGTGACATGTATGAATTATCCGTATGAAAACAATCTAATTACTCTACAAAAATATGGAAGTACGTTTCTGACAAAATTAGTTATTTCTGGAAAAAAGTACAATGTCATCCTCCTTTATATTTAATTCTGTTTTGGTCTTTTTTAATATTCACTACATGAGATAATAATAAAATAATATGATGTGTCTTTTTGCTACTAAGGATTAATCCTTACATAGGACAATATGAAAGATGAATACATAAAAGTAATGTTCATCCAAACAAGAAATTTGGATGATTTTGAAATGTTTTAATATATTTGTTAAATATGTTGCCAACTTGTAAACGAATGTAGTTCAAGTAGACCCCAAATATAAAATTAGTCTTAACAAAATCCAATTTTTTTGAAACAATATGACATAAGAAAATAAAGATTAACTATTGTCACCATGGAGATTTAACCTTAAGTCACACTTAAGCTATGTAAAGAGCTCTTTCAATTCATACTTTTGGCTTAATAAGTAAAGAGTATTATTTCAAGAAGCATTGGTGCCCCTGACCACCTACACACCCATTATCTGTAAGTTTAAGAGCAACAAACAACCAACAAATAGGGCACAATCTTTTACTCCAGAATCAACCCTATGGATAATAATTCTATTAGACGTCATTCATCTAGTGGTTGAGTTTGGAAGTTTACAGGTAGAATCCCCAAATAATGTACTCTTTATGATACTAAAATTGATTCACCAACTATTTGATTAGTCACTTAAGATTAGTAATATCTCGTCAAGAAACACACACACTATCCCAAGAAAGATGCCCAAAAGCTTTACAAAGCTTCGCGCAACGTTCGTCCATATGTCCCCGCCAATCATCCATCGCTGTTTTCATTCATTGCCGTCGCCGTCGCATCGCCGCCACAATCACACTTGCGGCGGTTTGCGACGTGGGCGACCAGCAGTCGTGCGACCGTTCGCAGTGTGATATGCCGTCAACGTTCACGACAAGGCTTGTAGGGCTAATGGCATCTTCGCTGTCCTTCTGTGAAGGCCGAGCTTCTGTAGCTAAGAAGCTAATGCCCTGCCCTGATATTGTGTTCTGAAGCTAGGAATCCGATCCCGCTGCAGGTATCTCTCATGAATTCATGAAGTATTTCCCTTTCATTTTGCTGCGAGGGCGTGCCGGCGATTGTTGAGCAGCTCGGTGCAGAATATGTGCGGAGATTCGGTTTGTGGCATGTTTTGTTGACTGAATTTGAGAGCATTTGGCAGCGTTTGTTTGTGGTTTGGTTTTTCTTCTCGAGATTCGAGCTTTTGGAGGCGTAGCATCAGTGTATGTGTTTCTTATTTTGTGTGTGTGTGTGGCGTTAGTGTCGATTTATCGCGTGTGTGGAACTCTTGTCCTCGCATCTTGAGGCGCTCTGTGTTTGGAATTCTCGGGTTCATAAGCAGTTTTACTTTTTTCACTTGAATTTCTAGATCGTTTTTATCATTCTTGTTACTTTTTGAACAGTTTCGGATGTCTTGAAACAGAATGCGAGTGACGTTTGACTGAAGTTGTTTTTTATTATTGAATATGGTATTGAAGTTTGGTGCGGTTGTGCTTGATAGATTGCAGAAGATTCCCCTTGAGTTGTCGAATCGATAGTGGAAGCAAATAAAGGGTTTCCTTATTTCCGAATTTGAATCCTTGGGAGTTTGTGAAGATCAGAGCGATGGGAATTCACGATGTACGAAACCTGGTTGCATTAGCAGGCACAGAGTCTACGGCTGGATCTGCTACAGGCGCAACAAATTATGAAAGCAGTGAGTATGGTCTTTGGATTGAAATTTTAATTAGAGGTCAATGACTTGGTTGCAGTTTTAGATTTTCCCGTTCGATATTATAACTGGATATTGTTAGGAGTTCGTTCAGAATGTCGATATATGTGCATCAAGAGCTTAAATTCATCTGTGTAGTACTTGCGGATTGAACCTACTTCTTTCAGAATGGTGTTTGAGACATGTAAAGCATCACTTCTGATCGCTTGTCGGGCCTCATTGTTCGAATCATCCCAAACTTATGTTTGTTTGAATCTGTTATAGATTTTTTCCCACTATTTCGTTTAATGGTTATCGGAGGCTTACCAAACAAATAGTGTACTAAGCAGAAAAATTACAGATTAGGCAACATGTGTTGAGTGATCTTCAGGTGCATTGCTCAAGAAGTAGTTTGTCAGCAAGGATTTATGATATTCTTCCTTTGCGTGCGGCTTCTGGATTCGAAAATCAACTATAGACGCTTTTGACCTAGTTGTGGTTCTTAACGGTGCGTCTACGCTGGTGTGTTAGTAATGTCTTGGAGCACCAAGAAGGTTTGGATTGAGGGTGCACGTGGTATGAGGAACCAACCATGTTGGTCCCAGTTGAATTCAGCTGTTAATAATCTGGAACCTTTCGGAAACTCTTGTAGATTTTTTGCCATTGATGCATCTAGCAGCCTTAAGATTTTGTTTATAGAATTTCTCCTACCACGATATTGTAATTGAATTAAGTGTTTCATGTGTGCTGCTTTCACAATGTTTTAAGAGAATTAAACGTGCTGCTACAATAATTCTAAAAAAAACTTCAACTGCTGTTCTGTTGTTCTAATAAGAGGTTTTCAATCTCTTTTTCTCTTCGTTATAGTTAAAGGAATCGTAGACGTTGAAATCGCCAGTTCTGCAGGTATGACCTTATGGTGAAAAGTAGATTTATCAACGAAGAAAGCGTTTCAACATGCACATAAGTGTGCAAAATGAGGCAAAGAAGGGAATGAAAAGACTTAAAAAGAAAAGAAAAAAGAGAGGGCAAGTTAACGTTCGCCCAAACGAATCCACTTGTCTCAAACAGAGCAAGTGTGATATAGTCATAGGCAATATTCTGCAAATGGTTTTTACTAATGTATACTAATGTATACTAATGAAGACTTTCATTACTTCTATCTCTATTTCCTTTTTATAACTTCTGGTTCATTTCATTCAAGGTCATAGTTCTAGTTTTATACATGACATGCGGCTATAACTTCCTACGTTTTCTTGTTGAGTGTGTAAGTGAAACTATATTCGTAAACCGGTATGGTTTTGGACAAATTTATGCTATCGGTAGTTTGGACTTAATTGCTCATCTCCCAGGACTGAGCTGATTGATGTTGAATGATAGAGGTTATATTTAAAAAATGTTAGCATTTGTGTATTTTGCTTGTTGAAGTGAATGTCCTTGAATGTACTTTCTTCTCCTTGGACTTGGGTCGTCCCTGTGAAATATTGGTTTTTCGAGTTCACCTATCAGTTTATTTTGATACTGATTTCCCTTTCGCATGATGTTTAGCACAACCAGCCGACAATGGATATCAGATTCCACCGGAAGAGATCAGGAAAATTGTAGATGCACCTCCAACCCCTACCCTCATGTTTTCTCCAACGAAAAAGACGATTCTTTTCTTACAGCGACGGTCGTTAGCACCCCTGTCGGACATAGCAAGGCCAGAGCTTAAGCTGGGTGGCATGCGCATCGATCCCGAGTACAACACAAAGAGTCGGATGTGAGTATATTTTCTTGCGAAGTTATTGGCATCGACGATTCCCTTTTGATTCTTTCGTGTGTATGAATTTTATTACGATTCTGAAACTGGTCTTGTGCGACTTTTCTTGATTTTCGTGGGTCAAAGCTCTTATACAGGTCCTTCTATACAGGCATTCATATTCGCAAGGTGCTTAGTGACAATAACATAGGCGAGGACCTCGTCATGACTGGAGTTCCGGAAGGGTCTAGAATCAATTATTGTTCCTGGTAAGGTTGCTTGTTAGTCTCTGTCACTGTAGTTTCCTCGTGTTTTACAAGCTTTTCGCATAGATTAGAGTCTTTTGTTTATCGCTAGTCTATTTCTACTCGTATCGATTAACTTTTAATTGGCGGAATGTGTTTGCTGAAGGTCACCAGATGGCCGTTACTTTGCGTTCAGTGTTCGAGAACCGGATCAGGTTAAGAATGCTGTCCTGGTCCTGATGTAATGTACACATATAGTGATACTCTCAAACAACCCCGCAACATAACAGGAGAGTGAAGTTGGAGAAGATACTCATTATTTGTGGATTACATACTAGGTTTAAGTTGCAACTTGTGTGTAGGTCTGATGAAATTGACACCTTTACTTGATCACTATCAGAAACGTATATTCTAAACGTCCTTTGTTTGTTCTAATTACTTTCAGGGCGAAGGTCCAGTGACGTTGCCCAGTCTCTGGGTTGCGGATGCTGAAACCGGGAAGGCGAGGCAGCTCCTTGGTGCCCCTGAATATGCGCTCAACACCGTCCTTGACCAGTTAAATCCTTGGACACTGGTATTTTTTTCTGCATATTTTATGTCTGCAACGCATCTGTTAAGCAGCGTCAGCTGAAACTGATGAGGCTTACGGACATCTCTCTCATTGTGCAGCTTTTCTTGGATTGATGATACTCGTCTTGTGGTATGCACTATCCCTCAAGGTCGAGGTGCACCTCCCAAGAAACCCCCAACTCCGTTTGGTCCAAAGATTCAATCGAACGAAGGGCAGGCTGTGATGCAAAATCGTACATATCAGGACTTGTTGAAGGATTCTCATGATGAGAACTTGTTTGAATATTATGCAACGTCGCAGATAGTGATTGTCTCTATAGATGGACAAGCACTACCAATTGGGCCACCAGCTTTATATTGTGATGTTGAAGCTTCCCCTGATGGTCATTTTCTACTGGTTCGATACCTTCATCGGCCATTTTCGTTTATTGTACATCTCGCTAGATTTCCTAAAAAGATTGAGGTATGGCGACCGAGTGGGGAGATTGTAAAAGAAGTATGTGATTTGCCGCTTGCGGAGGATATTCCAATCTCTTTTGATAGTGCAAGGAAGGGTCGCCGCTCAGTCAATTGGCGAAATGATAAGCTGGCCACTCTCTATTGGTAAGCCAATAATCATCGCTCAGCACAGTTTCATTCTCTGCTTTCGTGCTTACGGAGTTCGTGATAGAAAGCTGATCAAAATGTCGTCAGAAGCCACTTCGAACGCATGGTTGTTTAAAATGATTGTTGATACTACTAGGGTGGAAGCACAAGATGGAGGTGATCCCAAAAATGAGGTGTCGCCCAGAGATATTGTGTACACTGAGCCAGCAGAAGGAGGGTTTCCTCAAGTGATCGCAGAGACTGATCTTCGTTTCCAGTACATTTGCTCAACACTAATTTATAACACTTTCTCGATTACTCCCCAACATCCTCTACATTGCATTGTTATTCTACTCATTAAGCAACATAGAAATGTGCAGGTTGTAAAGTTGTCTCATATCGTATAGAAAATGGAAATGTGCAGAGGCATTTGTTGGATGGACGATGATCTTGCGTTACTTTACGATGGTTGGTACAAGACTAGAAAGACTCGCACTTGGGTTATTACTCCTGGTAATCCAGAGAAGGAGAAACATATCTTGTTTGATCGATCTACTGAGGATGTGTATGGAGACCCTGGCAGTCCGAAGCGCCGCCAATCAAGTTTGGGAACATACGTGCTAGCTCAAGTTAGGAATTCAGCTGGTAATAAGTGCTTACTGCTGGATGGCCGTGGCGCGACTCCTGAAGGAAATATTCCATTCCTGGACCTCCTTGATATGTAAGAACCTAGCTTCCTGTGGTTTTAATTAAGTTAATACATTCACAATCATGCTTGGTGGCTTCGCATTAACTTCTATGAACGACCTGAAGAGTGTAATTTACTCTACTGCTCTTTGAGGACCATCTCATCTTGATCTGAATCAAAGTTGGCTTCCCCATACAAGTAAAGGACCTGCCTTGAATATCTTACTCACATTTTTATGCCAGAGAAACTGGAGAGAAGGAGCGCATTTGGCAGAGTGTGAAAGAGAAGTATTACGAAACGTTGGCCCTCTTAATGGCTCCGAAAGGTGACGAAGTTTTGACTCTCGACAATTTCAAAATCGTTATAGCAAGAGAGTCCCAAACAGAACCGCACCAGTTCTATTTTGTCTGTTGGCCCGCGAAAACGGAGACCAGAATTACCAACTTTCCTCACCCTTATCCCCAACTAAAAGATCTGAACAAGGAGATAATACGTTATGCGAGGTCTGATGGTGTCCAACTGACTGCAACTTTGTACACACCACCCGGCTTTGATTCAGCTAAAGGCAAACTTCCATTGCTAATGTGGGCATATCCTCGAGAATTTAAAAGCAAAGATAACGCGAGCCAAATGAGGGGTTCTCCGTTCTCCTTCGCTGGCATAAATTCTACTTCTCCGCTTCTGTGGCTAGCTAGAGGGTGAGGAATTTCGACCGAAAGTATTTTCTTGTGAAGCCTTCAGGCCATTCTCTTGTGAATCAGTGTATTAAAACCTGTTCTTGGGTAACGTTTTACAGTATATCAATAGGAGTATCGGATGTATTCTTAGCTTTAGAGACTATCATTATTGGTCTACATGACGTAATAACTGCTAAAACACATGAAACGCGCAGATTTGCTATTCTTGATGGGCCAACAATGCCAATTATTGGTGAAGGTGACGAAGAGCCCAATGAAAGGTGTGCAGAACATAATTCACGTCCATTTTTTGGTGTAGTGTACATTTCAGATACTGGTCATACATATGATTTTCGCGAGTATATGGTTTCGTCATTTAAGTGTGTGGTGGTAATGACGACTCTTGGATTACGCAGGTGTACGTCGAAGTGATTGATTTTTCTTTTTGGCTTTAAGTTAATTTTTCCATGGAACAATGATCCTAAGTTTTAGCTTCTCACAGGTATGTTGAGCAGCTGGTGGCGAGTGCAAAAGCTGCCGTTGACGAAGTTGTCAGGCGCGGGGTATGTCTTGATGGATTTTGTTCTCAGAACTGTGCTTGTGCTGTGGATTGAAAATCCTAACGTTTGAAATGATTGGCCTCTGCAACTTCCATTCCGCCAAATTCGAGCTATTTTTCAGTCGATCTCTGAGCGTCTTATCATTAATTACTTGCTTTATAACTTGCAGGTAGCTGATCCAAACAAGATTGCGGTGGGAGGACATTCTTATGGAGCCTTCATGACAGCCAATCTTTTGATTCATGCCTCAGATTTATTTGCCTGTGGAATAGCTCGATCTGGAGCTTACAACAGAACCTTGACACCTTTCGGTTTTCAGGTCTGTTCTCTAATTCTCTTGTCCAAGTGACCTTAAAAGTTGCTCTTGCGTTTTAAAGCTCGTGTAATTTGAATTCTGAAATTTCGGAGTATTTTGAAGCATTGTATGCTTGAGCCATATCTAAGCAATGTTACCATCTTATTTGTTTTAGGCAGAAGAGAGAACTCTCTGGGAGGCACAGAAGACCTACATCGAGATGAGCCCATATATGTATGCGAATCGCGTCAAAAAACCCCTTCTTCTAATTCATGGAGACGAGGATAATAATTCTGGCACAATGACCATGCAGGTATGCCTCACAACTGTAGCTATTTTTTGAAACACTTGAAGAGCTCACTATTCTTTTTTGGGCATTGCTCTACTTTAGAGCCTGTTGGTGGAGGGTGAATGCATGTAATAGTTGAAAATTCTATCAAAAGTGTTAAAAATTTGAAATGATGTTGAAACTGACATTTCTATTGCTTGCCAGTCGGAGCGATTCTTTAGTGCATTGAAGGGACACGGAGCGCTTACGAGGCTAGTTCTTCTGCCACTTGAGAGTCATGGTTATCAGGGGCGTGAGAGTGTGATGCATTGCTTGTGGGAAATGGACCGCTGGTTACAACTGCATTGTGTGAATGCCACGGGAAACGCGTCAGCTTCAGATAATGCAGAAGCAAACCCTGCAGTGACCTCTTCAGGCGCAGTTGGAGAGAGTGCCAATGAGAATGATCCATTCGCGAGACCGTCCACGCGTGGATTCGCAGCTTTATCATCCTTGTAACAAAATGACTCAGCTTAATAAATCAAATATGGCGACATGATTTGATCTAGCATCACCCAGTTTCAACATCTTTCTATAATGTAATGTCATGAATCTGTTAACTGGTTGTCTCTTTCCAACATTTCCATGAGTGTGCTTTGGAATGCCAGTCGCTAGGATTCCTAGTTTGATGGATGACAGTCAGTCCTACGTACCCAATTCAGAGCATCTTGTGCGTGATGGCAATGAACCGGTTCCTTTTCGTCTTATCAGAGATTATTTACTTTTACATAGGTGCTCTGGTTAATCTGGAACCCAAATGCTGAATGCACCCTTTATTCTGCAACATTTCACAAAACATTTCAAGCTGATTCGGTTTTATCTTATCAGTACCAAGAAGCTGACTTTTCTATTTTTGTTATTTTGGTATTCTCTATGTATACGCTAGTTAGGACAAAAAAGAGTTTGCTATTGTGGTGGGAATAATGAAATGATTTGGCATGACAATGGAAACAAACAGAAGAAATTTTAATCTGGAATTCAATAAATGAAGTAGCTACCAATTTAATTCTAAATATATGAACTAAACCCTTTTGAAACAAATCTTGGTAGATACATTAATAAATTTTAAAACTTTAGTTATAAAAATAAAATAAACTATATATATTTATATATATATATATATATATATTTATGTCTTTGGTACAAGAATAATATTGGAAGTATTTTGCAAATACATGCATCTTTGATTATTATATATAACAAATGTTTATATGACAAATGTTGCTTCTTGTTAAAAAAGAGTCCAATATTGATAAGAAATTATCTTAACTATATTAGTTCTGAAGTATATTAACTTATTCCATTTCAAGATATATTATTGGATGTGGATCTTCAATTGTTTGTGTAACCAACCTAATAAATATTGCAAAATAATTTTATGCTACTGTCTGTGTTTTTAAAGACATAACTAGAAGCTTTGAAATATTCTTCAAGTGTATTGAAGTTTTCACCACCAACTAACATATAAATTTAATTCTTAATACATATTAGGATATCATACTTACAACAAATGCAAGAATCTAACATTACATTAATCAAAAACCCTATTGCAACCTTCCATTAAATACCATTTATTTATTCTCAAATCTAGTCAAAATTCTCTTCCATAAGTATTATTAATGTAGTATTGACATTGAGATGACTCATACTATTTACTATTATTTTTGTAATACAATATAGTGACAATAGTTAGTTTGTAATAATAATGCAGTTGATGTAATTGTTTATAAATTCAACTTCTAATCAAAAATATAATTTATTAATCTTACTGAAAATATATCTCTCTTAAGTTTAAACCTTGAGTTACTCCAACTTTGTTATGGTAGTATTTAATTTAATTAAATTATCTTCATAAAGATTTAATCTATTTATTTTTTTTTTCAATGCTATACAAAAAGTAGTGTATATAAAGAAAAAAAATTAAAAGACATATATATATATATATATATATATATATATTCTAAAATTTTATTACGTTGTAAAATAAAAAAGAAAATATTTTTTTTACAAAAATATAATTTAAGGAGATATTTCTCTTTTTACTATCTTTAATATGATTAAAAAGTAATCTACAGTATGGCCTATCCAAGGATGAATACCAAGAGCATGAATTTTTTTTAAGTACTAAAAAGAATAAATAACTAACATCTTCACCACAATTATTTAGAATTCTTTTGTAGAATAATATTATATAAATGAATATTTTACTCATTCTAAAAAGAGTTGTATAAATTTATTTATTTATATTTAGTTTACAAAATAAATATTCAAATATATAAAAAAAATTACACCAACATCTTGTTTATTTTTATTTTCATCATTCACAAGAGAATTGTTGCTCTATCCAAGATTTTACAGCAGACACAAAATATTCCCAGTCCTTGTATTAAGTTTTTACACGACGAAACTAAGGCATAAAGGAGGCATTCAGACTGGCACAATTGAAACTGGAAACGACGGTCTTCCCAGTTCACAGACATGGAGGCCCTTCCCTCCATGAAAGCTTAGAAAGCATCGCTCAACGTTGCCGAGAATGCAACGCACCCGTGGCCAGAAAGAGAGGCTGTCGTCTTCATTGCACACGAGAGCAGCGACCTCGTGGTTTATGCATCCTCTACGACCACACAGCATTTAGAACTGAATGCAATCTGGTTTTGCGATTTACTCTTACCTGTTCTGTGCCGCTTGCCCTATTCGCTCTGATCATTAAATTGTAATTTTTAGCTGGCTTTCGAGGAGTGCCGTGCGTGCACAGCTTAAGTAAAAGAACATGCCTGTTGTATTTGTAGACGTTGACGATGTGATGTCGGTTGTTGTTTACCAGTCGAGCAGGAGCAAAGATGCAGACCCTGACCCTGTGGAATGTGATGCCAGGAAAACGTTGTGGCGCGATTTCTTGGTGATACAGAGTGTTCTGTGATGAGCACTTCTTCTTGTTTGGATCAACTCGTGGCTCGGTCAACTAGACTGGTGAAGGCGTTCATTCGGAATTGCTCAGCGGTTGGGACTCTTACGCGATGTTTATTAGTGACTGCTCTGCTTCGTATACTGGAGAGGAACTCTTGGTCATTGCGAGTGGTTCCCTAGAGATTGTTCTTTCACGATTATGTAAGTTGTTGGCATTTCTGGTGAAGATTCTGGAGTGGTCTTCCTCATTGGTGATCTGCACCAGAAGCCTGTTGTCCACCATCCTGTTTTATGAAGCACAATAAGCCTCGGCATCTTCATCGCCCAACTTATACCAGCTTGAAACCGAAGTTCCGGAAAACCGCAAATGACCAGACAAATGTTGCGGCGCATACCATCAAGGACTTCTCCTTGAGGTGAATTTCCAGCTCATTAAGAAACTGTGTCACAGGCTTCGGGAGATCCATACGGCTGTTACCCTCTAAGAAATCCCTTCTTGGCTTTTTATAAAGGGGCAATTGATTTCCAATTTTAATTCGGAAACTGCTCCCTCAGTTGGTAATGTTGTAATGGGAAGGTGATCTGCTCAACTTCCGTTTGCACTACCAGACACCATAAGGATACTGCAGTACTATAGAAATTAATCAGACAATCAAACGTATGTCTTCTCTTTGGAACAATACGTATGCCATGACTTGTCTGCTCAAATGCTTACACGAACATTAGCGACATTTCCAGAGGAAAACGCCAATCAATGTTGCAGACCACTGCATACGGCCGCGTGTTGTTGAATAGCAAATAGAGGGCAACAATGAAGCTTCTTCAAAACTTAGATTCACATCACAAGTCTACTCAACCATATTCGAAGATATTAACTCTGCCGTTTGCGTCACACCTTGTTCAAAAAAGACAAAAAAAAAAAAAAAAAAAAAAAAAACGAAACAAAATCAACGTCACTAGTTCGACGGTGAAAAAAAAGAAGAAAGAAAAAAAGACCTATAGCTTCACCATCAATGTCACGAATGATTAGAAACGGAGCAAAAAGAATAAGCACAGGCACAGTTCGTACAGAAAACGAAACCTCTCGTTCAGAATAGTAGACAATCGTGGTTTGTGCAAGATCATTACCACAATTTTCTCAAGGTGCGAGCAAAGACTCAAGAAGTATATTCCACGATCACAGCGCCATCGGAGACGGATTGAGACAAAAGGCACGGGACCACAACAGCAAGTGCACCGCCGCTTCTGCAAGACCAACTAGTCGGGTAGAAAGAATATATATATGTTGCAATCTGCAAAAGGTTTCAAAAAGATTTGAAAAAGCAGAGCGAGGCAAAGGTGGTGGTTGGCGCGGGGGGTAGGGAGTATGTGAGATGTGTGTGTGTGTGTGATGAACGGCAACCCGCCTCTTCGGGTTCCAAGGGTTATCGCCGATTCAGAGTGTGCACCGAGGGGGTTCAGTTTTTCTTACAAGGAATGAATAATATTGTAATTTAGAATTTCTGTTGGTTCCATCTATCTCAAGAGGTGGTTTTTAGAAAAAGTTGAGAAGTTATATTAAAAATTGCTGAAACAACTGCTAAGGAAAACAGAAATATATATATATATATATATATATATATATAATTTTTTTAGAATGCAGATATTTGTTGACATGTGTAGATTTGTAATAAAAAATGGTTCAGTCTATTTAGGTTTTTCTCACTTTGTACTGTATTTAAAAGCAAAGACTATTTAAAGGAGGGCTTTTCTTTACCACACAAAGGATCTTTGTAAGGCTTTTGAACTGTTGAGATTATTAAATATAGCTGGTGCTCTCCATAATATTTATTATAGAATATAGTAAATACTATAGCTACAGTATTTAGAGTATTTATCCTCTCCTCTCTTTCTCTTCTTGTATTACCACTACATCCCAAGATTTTCAAGCTCTTTTATTTCTACCATTGACTGTGGATGGAAACAATTATCTATTATGGGCAAAAATGGCAAAAGCAAATTTATTTGCAGAACAATTCTCGGATGCCATTATGTTTGAAGAATCTCCTATAATAAGTATTTCTATACCTCCTGCTATTCGTTGGAAAGCACTTCTTCTCCTTCGTCGTCATCTTGTACATGCATTATAACATCAATATTTAGAAATGGAAGATCCTGCAGAACTTTGGAAGAATCTTAAATCTAGGTTTGATCATGAAAAGACCATTTTTCTTCCATGTGCATGTCATAATTGGACACATTTACATGTCTTGGATTTTTAAAATTTAAATGCTTTCAATAGTGAAATGTATAGTATTGTCTCACAATTACGATTATGTGGACAAAGCATTTCTGAAGAAGAAATGATTGAAAAAACTCTCTCTACATTTCCTCATGTATCTACTGTGCTTGCACAACAATACAAGAATATGAAATTTTAGAGTTATTCTGATCTCATGTCCTATCTATTTCTTGCGGAGAAGCAAAACGAGCTACTCTTGTGCAATGCGGAAGCTCGTCCTATTGTAACTACAGTTCTAGAATCTCATGCATTTAATATTTCAAAGTCTAAGAAGAAATTATATAAACATGGGAAACATTCTCATAAGTATCAAGGTAGTCATAGTCAAGACCATCTCTACCCATATGGAAAGAATAAATATTATACTATTAATTATAGTAAAAAATAAAAATGAGAGATGTATTCTTGCCAAAAGTGTGGAATGATTGGACATTTAGTACATGCGTGTCGTACTTCAGAATATCTTATTAAAATGTTCCAAGAAAATAAGAAATTACGAGCTGAGGCTCGTGAAGTTCATACCATGGATGTCTCCATGGATTCAATTGGTGTTGATGACTTACAGGCTTATATGAATGATAGAACCTCTAATGATGAATCAAATGATGCATTCATTGATTCTACAACAACACATACTATCTTGCGAGATAGACGATTTTTTATTGAAAAATCTTCAACTTGGCAAACTAAAAATATGATCACTATGGCTGGATCAAATGCATTTTGTTTCCAAGAGGGCACAACGATGGTAAAATTACCTACGGTTTCCATCATAAAATGTAAACATGGGATGTTTGCACCCTCAACACCTCGGAGTCTGATGAGCTACCGAGATGTGCATATTAATGGTTATCACCTCTTGACCGCCACTTTAAATAGAAAAGAGGTTTTGGTTCTTGCAAAGAACCATAAAGTTATTGAAAAAGCTTTTGCTACAGAAAATGGTTTATATCGAATTATGATTCGGCCTCCCATTATATTTAATTTTGCATAATCTATCTCAAAGAGTCGTGTTTCTCTTTGGCATGGACGATTGGGACATCTAGGATCCACATTATTTAGAAAGATCATTCCATGTATAACTAGGCACAATTTAAAACCTGTAGATGTAGACTCTATGGAATTATGTCGTGCATGCATGCAAGGTAAAATGATTACTCGGCCTTCAATTTGGAAACTTCCACAAGAATTACCACTAATGCTTGAAAGATTGCATGGTGATATTTGTGGTCCTATTAATCCAATATCAGGACCATTTCATTATTTTTTGATCCTTATTCATGCATCAAGTAAACAATCACATGTTTCATTATTATCAATTCGAAACATAGTGTTTGCCAATCTTATATCTATGCTTATTTGCTTTCGGGCATATTTTCCTGATTATCCTATAAAAACATTGCGTATGGATAATGCAAAAGAATTTGCATCAAAGTCTTTTCAAGACTATTGTATTGCAACAGGAATCGAGTTGACATATTGTGTTCCATATGAACATGCTCAAAATGGACTTGCAGAGTCATTTATAAAGCATGTACAACTCATTATTCGGCCACTCCTCCTTCACGCAAATCTACCTGCATCTATGTGGGATCATGGAGTTTTACATGCAGCAACATTAATACGCCTCTGTCTTCTTCTCTTGAAATCGTTTCACCACATGAGCTCATTTTGGGTCGTGTTCCAAATGTATCTCACTTACGAGTATTTAATTGCCATGCTTGGATTCCAATACCAGAACCTCAACGGCGTACCATTGGAGCTCATAGGTAAGAAGACATATATGTTGGTTTTGATTCACCAAGCATTATTCGTATTGTTGATCTATCAACTAGTACATTATTACGTGCATGTTTACAAAATTGCCATTTTGAAGAAAATATATTTCCATCTCTTTAAGGAAGAGTATCCAAACAACAAAGAAATAAAGTACTCATATTTGAAGTACCAGAAATGTTTACAATGCATCCTGATCCTAGGACATCTTTGGTAGAAACTGAAGTTGCTAAGATTTTGCATCTAAAACGGATTGCAGATGAAACACTTGATGGCTTCAATGATGCACCTAGAATTACAAGAGTTCTTGTTAATGAGGCTCAAAATGCACCTGCTCAGATTGCAGTGCCATTGACTACAATACTTCAAGTTATAACAACAACAACTAAAAGAACTCGTGGACCAGATAAACAACCATGTAAGAAAAAAGCTATAAAATTGACTAATCCGAGTATTATTTCTCAAGAAATTGCCACTCATCTTACGGGACTATCAATTCATGATGATATATCCATGCATAATGTACCTTCAATTCCTATGAAAAACAATCTTGGAATTGGAAGGAATAAGAACAAGTTGAGTAAAGAATTATCTATTCTGTATTATGCTACAGATGATATTTGGGACAGACCATCTATTACTATAGATGAATCATTTTCATATATGATTATAGAAGTCCTTTCTTGCGAAGAAGATAATCTTGACCTCAAACCATGGAGGAGGCGATGTGTCGCTCTGATTGGTCAAAATAGAAAATTACTATTGAGGAGGAGTATGCCTATTTGCGTAAGAGGAAAGTCTTTGGTCCAATTTTAGATACTCTTACATCTCACCTTGTGGAATATAAAATGATATTAATATGCAAGCGAGATGATTAAGGCCAAATAATCCGCTATAAAGCTCGTCTTGTTGCTCAAAGATTTACTCAATAATTTGGTATTGATTATGAATTCACATATTCTCCAGTCATGGATTCAATTACATTTTGATATATTATTGGAATGACAATTCATGCCACCCTTGAGATGCATCTGATGGATGTAGTAACTGCATATCTATATGGTTCTCTTGATGCAAATATTTATATGAAAGTTCCACTTGATTTAGAAACAAGAACTTCAAATCGACTCGCTCTTGGAAAATATCGTGGTATTAAATTATGTAAGGCCTTATATGGTTTAAAACAATCTGGATGCCTGTGGTATCAACGTCTTCGAGATTATTTAATTACAAATAATTTTATAAGTGATCCATTAATTCCTTTTTTGTTTATCAAATGAGATAAAATTGGTTTTGTGATTATCGCTGTATATGTTGATGATCTTAACCTAGTGGGCACTACATCTGCATGTGTTACAGCTACAAACCTACTTATACATGAATTTGAGATGAAAATGCTAGGGAAAATAACTTTCTATATTGATCTTCAGATTAGGCATGTAACAGATCGTAGCATTTTTCTCTATCAACTAATGTTGTCGTATTACGTGTTATCTTGCTTGAGAACGAGCCGTGTATCTGGCTGTAAGAGGTAGTATGGTGTTTTGTTAGTACTCAAGCAGTCTATCGGGTTCTTGACTACCCAAATATAATCTATATCGGATTGCAATATAAAAGCTTAATTCCAAAATGAAACGCCTAGAGACCCTATATAACTTCAATCTCTTTTGTTATTTTTATTTTTATTTTATTTATTTTATGTTTTTTATTTTATCTTTATCGTTAATTATCTTAATCCTAGACCTTGAACTTCGGCAAGCTGTGACCCTCAATTTGTCCTTCCGACTTGTTATGAAACATCTATCGCTAGTGTCTCTGCAAGTCCTTTCGAATGCTCAAGAAGTTCCAGTTCAACCTCGCTTACAGATTGTGAGGCTATGTTGCAATCTACACCGATGTCCCTTGGCCGCTTGCTGATATTCCTCTTATCCCTGTCGGGAGGTCTCCAATTATTATAGAAACCCTAAACAACCTCAAATTGCCAACTTCCAATACCTCTTTAAACTGTTGGCAGATATCCTCTATCCGTATAGTTAGATTAACACAATCACGCATGCATTCAGCATACTCAACCTTCTAGACAACTCTGAATTTCAACCACAGAAGTATCTCCCATTCCATCAATAATCAAGAGTATCAGCCTTTTCTCCCTTCCGGAAAAATCCAGTTCACCAATATAACACTGACTTTCAGCAACCATCCTCTCAGTCTCTCCAAAATCCTATATAAAAAAAAACCCCAATTCTCTATCTTTTTTCAAAAGCATGAAGCTAGCTCTGCGACCTAAAACTCCGATTCTGTGTCTTTTTTCGAAAGCATGAAGCTAGCTCTCCGACCTAAAATCCCAATTCTCTAAAAGAAAAAAAAAAAAAAACCATTTTTTAACCTACCCTCCTCTTTTACCCTGAGAAGATCTTATTCTTTTGCCTTGGACTCCCCAAATTGGAATAGCCGACCTCACTTTCTCCCCCCCAAATTTCACCTTTAAGAGATCCTTTTACAAAAAGGACGTTTCCGGAACGGCACAAAGAACGAAACAGCCTGAAATGGAATCGAAGCCCCATAATTGGACCGCATTGGGTTGCCTGACCAAGTCAGGTCTCATACTAGGTAAGAGGCCCATAATAGGACTTGGATTAGATGTCTTCTGAAATTAGATCCAATTGGCTCTTCAAACCAGGCTCACCCGACGTTGAATTGATCCTTTCTCTTCCTACTGACTCCCGTTACTGGAATCGAACGGAGCATTTCATTATTGGTGAGTATGCTCCGGCTGACTGTAACGGGTTGATTGAACCTGGCCTCTCAATATTTGTACTGGAATTGGCCGCCGCTTCTAACATCTAAGGTGACTAAATATTAATAAATCTTCTTCATTTATATTTTCATCATATAGATGTGTTACAATACGACATCCATCCCCTCTGAACCTGTACATCCTCCGATATGCACCAATTAACCTTGTTGTCGTTTGATTCATAATATGTTCTCCAAATCTTCGTCTAGTCCATCTTCATCGTCTCTGCTATCCAATCAATTTCATCTTCTCATTGCGGAATATCTATGTCTTCATTAAGGTTTTCTATATTTATTTCTGCATATCTTTGTTTAAACAATTTCACTCTCTTCCCTGCAATTGGCATTTTTAACCTTGTGCCATCTAACTCCCACAATGAGTAACTCACATTATCATGAACAGTTGTTACCACATATGGTCCAAACCAACATTTTAAAAACTTCCGTAAAGTGATATATTGGTTGTCCAGACTACTATCATAAACAAGTACCCAATCACCTTCTTCAATTGCTTTAGGTCTCAATTGATGTTGCTTATCAAATCGTGCCTTGTTTTGTAACCTTGCTCTTTTTAACCTTTCCAATGCTATCTGCACATCTTCCAATCTTTGCTCCAATTGTCAAATCCTAATAGTGAGAAGTTCTTCTCTTGTCAATCCATCTTCCTATGGTAGCATACTCCAAGTAAGTACCTTTTTTTTAATTGGCATAATTGGTTTTCGACCTGTCATAAGTTCTACTGGCATATATCCTATCACCGAACTATGTGTTGTTCGATTAGTCCATAATACAAATGACAAAAGTTGTGGCCACTCTCTAACTTTCCCATTACAAGCTTTAACTAATGCTTTCACAATCGGTGGGTGACCACGTTCGCTTTTTGCATTCCCTTTCGGATTATAAGCAGTAGTCAGTGATAGTTTAACTCCACATCTTTCAAAGAACTTACGAGCTTCTTGTGCATTTAATTCTCCACGATCTACAGTGATAGTTTAACTCCACATCTTTCAAAGAACTTACGAGCTTCTTGTGCATTTAATTCTCCACGATCTACAGTGATTTTTCCTACTTATCTGTAGCGGCAAATGACATCTTCAAGCAAAAACCTACAAATCCCCTCAGTAGATTTTATCTTCAATGCTCTTCTTTCTACTTGATTTGATAAATCTTCATGAGCTAAGACCAAATATCTCATCTGCCATAACCCAACTGGCATAATAACCAAATCAACAACCCATTTAAAATGAATAGCCAGAGGATATGTAGGATGAAGACCATCTCGATGTCGGATATTAGAATACGATTGACAAATTTCACATGACTCTATAAATGAAAGCACATCTTGATACATATTTTTCCACCAATATCGTTTCTTGAGTTTAGCAAAAGTAGTCCAGATTCTTCTATGCCTTGTCCATAAACTATCGTGAAACTCCTTTAATAATTTTAGTTTTTCTTCCTCTTTGCCTATCACTCATTGTGGCATCCCAATTCTTTTCTTCGGTCTCTTCCATAAGAATCCATCTCGAAGCAAAAATCCATATGCTTTTTTTCTTATTTTTTTGAATTTTTCTGTAGACCAATTTCCCTGCTTAGTCAAAGTATTCAAGTAATGATCAATATCCAATAATTCTCCTTCATAAGATTCTTCAAGAAATAGCTTATCTTCTCTGTTGAGATTTGATATTGAATAGAATTTCAATCTGACGTCATCAATGTCTTCAACCATTTTGTCCTCCCTCTTGTATCTTGCTCGAGATAGCATGTCTGCTACTAAATTGTCCTTCCCAGTAATATGCTTAAATTCCGGATTTAGTGACTTAATATAAGCAATCCATCTCAATATTGCAATATCTGGCGTTGAACAGTTAGTAATCATTCCAAGCAATGGTAAGCAATCTGTTTCAATTACTACTACTATCCCAATCAAATAGTCCCTTTCAGCTTTCATAGCCGAAACAACTCCCCAAAGTTTTCTTTTGACTTGCAAATATGCACGCTGACGAATACTTAAAACTTTAGCTCCAAATCGAACTACAAATCTATTCTCACTTGAATCATCTTGACCCACAGTCCATCCAATGGCAATTGGACTAGTGTCCATAGTAAGAATCATTGGTCTATTGCACTTATAATCAACCTTCCTCAATATTGGAGGTGACATCAATAATTTCTTCAATCTTTACATTGCCTGAATATGCCTTTCTTTCCATTTAAATCGATAGCCCTTGCATAACAGTTCATATAATGGATCCGCTATGTGAGCATAATGAGGGATCCAAATTCGATAAAATACACATGCACCTAAAAACCTGCGAACTTCTGTTAAAGAATCACAATCTTCTTTCATCCTTCCAATTGCATCAACTTTAATCAGATTTGGTTTTCTTCCATAAGATCCACATAAATATCCAACAATCACAACCTCTTGTACTCCAAATACGGACTTCATACCCGATAATGTAAGATGAATTTCTCTAAGTCGAGTTCAAATCTTTTCACAATCTTATATATGATCAACAACATATTTGCGATACCCCCTCTTATCTAAAGTTTCATCCTTGTCTCCTTCTCTGCACCCTTTTATATGAACATCATCCAAAAAAGGCATAGTCTTCTCCGGAATAAAATCTCTCAATACCTTATTCATCCCATTCATCATATGCACAACTTAGTTGGTCGCGCCTTGAGGAATAGTATACATTCTAACCAATCTAAGTGGTGTCCTCATCGTTGTCATATCTCTACTTCGTTTGGCAAGTTGAAATTGATCATAACCTGAATACAAGTCACCCATTGAATAGATCACCCTTCTTGCAAACGCCTCAACAAATTCATCCACAATAGGTCCAATTCGTGCATTCTTGACAGTTAATGCATTCACCGGTTGCATATCTTGAATAAAACGTAGTGACCTATTCTTCTTAGGTACTGTAAACCATCGACTAGAATACGGTGCAAATGAGGGTTCCAATATTTTCATCTTCATCTTTTCTTTTAATAGTTCCACCAATTTAGGTAAATGTGCCTTCGGTACTGGAATTGGTCTTAGATTCCAATGTACATGTGGTATAGTGAAGATAACCATAGATGTTATAATATTCGGATCCTCACATCCAATTTCATAAGATTTGAAGGCAAATGATCTACCTTGTTTAGCCAACATCTTTTTGAAGCAAGTAATTTCCTCCAGCAATAAAGAACCATCAGAACCAATCTTCAATTCTTCAAAAGTCTCTTTAGTAAACTGATGTCCAATACTCATTGGATCTCTTAAATTTGCTTCTTTTGATGCTTCTCTTATTTATTCCTTAGAATCTTCTAGTAATGGTCCGGTAATAGGCTTTATCTTCTTATCTGCCATTTTATATCTCGTCCTATAGTGACTTCTGGTGCTTGAAAAGATTCAAGTATGGTATAAACCTCTCTTGAATGAATCTCAACAATCTTATCATTATCCCCTAACCCAATAGATGTAATCAATTCCAATGAATCTTCTAGTCCATTTTCTTCATAAACACCTAAAATCCTCTCATCATCTTGTAATGTACCTAACTTGCGTAATTCTCCTTCAATATTATATAATTTTTTTCTTTCTTTTCTTTTAAAATCATCAAATTTTTTATACATAATATTTCCATTCTCCAAAATACCAATAAAACTCGCATCAAAGGTACCTTCATCTCGCGAGAGTATCTCCTCTTTTGTACCTCCATAATCTCGCTTTATAGTGGTACCTCCCCAAAATCCTTAAATCCTTCAACAATCTTTGGCAATGGTTTCTCCCTCAACCTATCTCGATTCCGTTCATGGATAGGAGGTACTGTTAGAAATTGTACAGCTTTCCT